>NC_046376.1:15760410-15813326 GCF_011125445.2 Fundulus heteroclitus
TTTAAAGGTATTAATCTTTATTAAAAAAGAAATAAAACAAATGTCGCAGTGAAGTCATCATTGGTCCAAAATAAATGCTCAGAAAAAAATGGAAACATTTCCTCCATTGCCAAAAGTATAGTCTAAAGTCATATTTTATCTGCAGTAATAATTCCGTGTGTCATTATTCCTGTTTATTTAATATATTTACAATAGAATTTTCAATAATTTGTTATAATTTATTTGGGGTCATTATGTGTTACATTTAAAAAAACATACTTGTTTCCAGAATGTTCCACTGTGGTTTCTTACTTATGATTTGTTTCCTAAAATTATTTATTAATGGTTTGGATTAGGTTATAGAGATAATTGACCAAAAGTTGCTGGTACAACAGTTACTTTATTAAATCTTAAAATAAAAATGTCTAAAATCTTTTTTTATTCTGGAAATTAGTTCATCAGTTATTTAGGACCATGTATGCACTTTGCTTTCCTAAAGTGAGATTAGACTTAACCACAATCCCTTGGTGTCTAATTAGTGAATTTACAGAGTGCCTACACTAATACTCTGGACTCCAGAGATTATTCAGTTTTTTAAGTCTGAGCCCAAGATTAGACAAAGATTTCTCGTTGTTTAACGTTGATTTCCTTCCCCGCAGGGAAACTCAACTCGCCTGCTCCTCCGACACTGCACACCAAAGAGAACAGGAGGCGCCCTACTCAGTGGAGACCCCCTATGGCTACGTCTGGACCTGGACTTCCTCAAATATGTTAACGACATAGAAAAGGGGAACACTATCAAAAAGGTGCCTATACAGCGCCGGCCGCGCTATGGCTCCCTGCCTCGGGGCTACGGCTACGCTGGCTCCTGGTGGACCTCCACAGAGTCTCTCTGCTCCAATGCGAGCATGGAGAGCAGGCATTCCTCTTATTCCTACTGTGCCCCAGGCTACCACACATCACAGAGGCCCAGCTTTAGTACGGCCCGGTGGAGAGAAAACCCTTTTAGATGCACGCAGGAAGCTGGAGGAGGAGAAAGAAGGGCGGAGGTTCTCCAACCTTGGCTGCATGAACAACAGCGTGGCAGGCTCCAACACCTCGCTCAGCAGTGCGCACAGCTTCAACCGGGCACATGGTGGAGGCGGGGCCTACACTCCTTTGAGCTCGGGCCTATCAACACCAGTGACTCCGACCCCTGCGCATTTGCAACATGTCAGGGAGCAGATGGCTGCAGCCCTCAGGAAGATAAAGGATCTGGAGGAGCAGGTGAAGACCATCCCGGTGCTCCAAGTTAAAATCTCTGTGTTGCAGGATGAGAAACGGCAGCTCGTGTCCAGCTAAAGAGCCAGAAGTTTTCTTGGACACACTCTGGGCTTAGCCGAGGCCGACCCCGCGGCGGCTTTACATCGACTTCCTGAGGAGGAGGTGGGCGCGGGAGCCTAAAGCACCGACAAGGCTGCAGAGCCACTGTCTCCGACTGAAGCCTCGAAGCAGGATTCAGGCTGTGAAATGAGGAACACAGTGATTGTGGGCGGAGCCCGGCCTGATGCTAAGCGAGAAGTGCGCACCGTTGGAGTTGGACCAGAAGCGTCTGTGGGCAGTCGCTGACGTGGGGTCTGGGTTCGGAGAAGGATCTGGGGCTTCTCCCTGAGGCCGAGACGCTCAAAGATCAAGTTTGTCAGCTCGAGGGCAAGCTAAAGAGGACTCTGCAAGAGCTGCAGGCTGCACAACTCCACAAGGCTCCCAAGGTGGAGCATCCAGTCATGGCAACCAGCACGGGGTGGCAGGAACCACAAGGGAACAGCCTGCACACTCTGGTCAGCTTCACGCAGCAGCCACAGCAGAGGGAACAGAGAACTGTGGGGATCCAGTGTACACACTGGAGAAACCTACCGTGGTGGAGGTGGGCACGCTGCTCCGAGCAGAGACCTGCAGCTCTCCCTCACCCCAGTCAGCGGGCGGAGTCGCAGAGGGTCACCACAAAAGACAAACCGAAGGTTTGTGTTCAGCGGGTGCAGCAGGTCAAAAGGCTGCTGGGGTTTTCGATCAAAGCGGTTCCAGTACTGCTTCGGAGCCAGTGCTCCCTTATTAGCATCAGTTCCTTCTCTGTAGGTTTAAAATCACCAGCTCCGGTCCTGATGCTACCTTAAAATCTTACCTTTTAACTGTTCTAGGGCTGTAATCTTTTTCAACGTAGGCTTGTGACAAGTCTACCAGACCTGGTGTAGAGACTACCATGTGAAAAAATTCAAAGTTAGAGTTGTACCACAAAAAAAGATGGGGAAAAAAAAAATGTAACCTCGCTGTCCCCCATTTTCCTGTAGTATCACGTAAATGGTGCAGCACAATGGTGCATTGCAATTACAGTCATCATTTCTCAACTGAACGTATAAACACAATTTACGACTTTGTTTATAAACGTTGAGTCCTTTTCATATTGCCATCTGGCATTTATCAGTCTGCTAAAGACTCTTTTTGTAACGATTCCTTCAGCAGAATTCTGTTCATAAATCATTCTACGGAGCTGGAAATGCCAATTTGCGTCGTAAATACTGTCCAAATACAAAGCGTTTGTTAATTAAGGGCTAATCAGTCACCAGTAACCAGACAAACCTGGTCATACGTGTAACTGAGTCCATTCACAGCTTTTCTGTGCAGATTGTACCCAGAAAACATCACGGGGAGATGAAACGAGAGTTAAGTTTAACATGACGTAATGATTTGGCTGTCCACGAAATGAAGCCCACTTTTAGATGCTTCTTTAAAAAAAAAAAAAAAAAAAAAAAACTTTAAGAACTTTCTCTAGAACCAGCGCTGAAACTGCTTTGGTCCAAGTGGGGCTTAAGTTACTGGTTTCTGTTCTTTAACCAAACATTCATTAATACAGGAATGTGCACAACCTTGTAAGCATTTTCCACAAAAATAAAAAAGATTGGATAGTGAAACTAAAGCAGATGTTGCAGAATCTTATCAAAATGCTTATGGGATGGATAACATCAGACTATATATTTATTAAACGGTTAATTTTCTTTTCTTTCTTGTAATCTTTCACTCACTGAAGTTCTTCCCATCTCTCAAAAGCTCCCGTTGAGTTACCGATTGCGGTCAGCTCCAAGCAGGTTCGTGACGTCCTGAAAAGTGGATTGTCCACCTCTGTACCTGTCAGTAATCCGGCCGTCGTTGTAGCATCTGGCGATCAGATCGGTTTGGTGCAAACCAACGAAGAGTCTCACGAGGGCTGTTCCAAAGCAGGTATGTGGACTGAGTGAATTCAAGTGTGCCAACTTGTTCTAAAAACATCATTTCGCTGTACATTTACTTATTTTTATTTATTTATTTATTTATTTCTTAGCCTCATCTCCTCAGTCCTCGCTGAGATCAATTATGAAGCGGAAAGCAGAAGGTGAACCAGGCTCCCCCTCTACAAAGAAAAACCTGCAGTTCATTGGAGTCAACGGAGGGTAAGTGGCTATTATGGAAAAGCCGCAATGAGCCATTTTTATCCACTGAGCACTGCACTCATTAGAGCCAAAGTGATGCTGTAAGTGCAAAGACAAGAACTGATACTAAGAAATAAAGCAAAGCTTTCTATTACTTTTCATTAACTAAGTTACCCTATCTCAAGGAATAAAAGCTGCGTTGTCTTCCAGCTATGAGTCCACCTCTTCAGATGATAGCAGCAGTGAGAGCTCAGACGATGGGAGCGACTCCAGCGAATATCATGAAGCAAGAGAAAAACTTCCAGAGTCCAACAACCAGCACCAGCACATTCCTGTTAATAAGACTTCCCAGACCCAAGAAGAAAGCACCAGTGTACCTCAACAAACTGCCATACAAATGCCAGCTACAATCCACTTGCAGCATAGCTCCAGCCAGCCTGCAGCAGTGGACACAAAACTGTCAGAAAACGCTCCTCCGTCACCAGCGACGGACTCTGATGAGCGACAACGTGCCTCCCAAACCTCACCGACGCATTCCTCCTCAGCACCTCCAGCCAAGGATCCTGCCTCCACTGCTGACCAGCTATCAGATAAGCACACCGTCTCCCCTGGGAGCACTTCCACATCGCCGAACGCCGAATCCGCACCAAACGCCATTAAGTGTTCTTCAACTTGTGTCACTACATCTACTGAGCTCACCGCTCAGTCAGAATCGTCCTCCCCCGCCTGTCAGCCAGAGTCCAAAGCGGCAGCCGAGAGTGTCAAACACGACTCTTCTAAACCAGTCAGGTAAATGGAGACGCAGTTTCAGGGCGATCTGTCAGTGAGGATCCAGTCTGATTGTTCACTGTTGTCTGTTGTGTGCGCAGGCTGGAGCTGAGTGAAAGCCTGATGTCGGCGCTGTATACTCTGCAGAAAGCCCTCGGGGAGCCCAATGCTTTCAGCCAACAATCAGCAGTATGTCTCCAAACTCATTCAGTCATTAACTGGTTCTTGGAAATCCAGCAAATTAATGATGATGTTTTTCTCACTTTGCGACAACACGATGACACGCTTTGTGAGATTTTATCTTAATTCTGCAGTGTTTTTGGTATATTGTAACCACACACATTAATGTATTTTAACAGGACTTTGATGTGGTAGAATAAGACAAAGTAGAACACGTTTGTGGAGTAAATGGAAAATCATGCAAAGTTTTAAAATATTTTACAAATAAACATCTTATTTGTAAAACATGTCAATATTTTGTAGACAAGCCTTTTGCAATTGTAGGTGCCATTCTCTTTGGAGATGTCATTGCCCACTTTGATCATCTAGACATTTAAGATTTATACCTTTACTTTTTGATTTTTATTATGAAGCAATAAAAACATGATTTTTGTGACAACAATCTGTGACAACACAAAAATTGTCTATTAGATTAGGTGCTGGCCATTCTAATACACAAATATGCTTGGATTTAAACCATTGTATTTTGGCTTTAGGTGCAAGTTATTTTTAGATCCTTCTGTTGAAAAGTGAAGCTCTAGTCATATGTTTTTTTGCTGCCTCTCACAGGCTTTCTGCAGGGTTGCCTTGTATCTGTCTTGTGCATCTTCCCATCTTCTCTGACTAGCTTCCCTGTCATGGCTGAGGAAAATCATTCCCTCAGCATGATGCTGCCACCACCATGTGTTGTTGTGGGGATGGTGCGCTCAGGGTCAGCAAGTTGAAATTTGGTCTAATCTGCTTTTTTACATGTTTGCTGTGCCCACTATATTGCTTGTGGCAAAATACAAATTGGACTCCTAAATGTTTTTGTAAAGTATTGGCTTTTCTCTTGATTCAAACAAACAATCAAACAACTTTATCTATCCCCATAGGGCAATTCAGTTTTAGCCTACCAGTCGTTTTAAGTGGGACAAGAAGACAACATTCATTCCAACATTCAGAAACACTGTTGATGACATCACATTGCATTTGGGTACCACGACAAAAAAGCAAATACAAAGATTAAAATACATGGACTAAGCAGGGACCAATTTTCAGAACGATAAAATAAATAAATAAATAAACACAGAGGTTTGCGATGCCTGGTGCATGTCTAGTTGCCGCTGTCAGCACTATTTAAAAGTAAAATAATTTGCATATCTGTTAGTTTTCCTTCGGGGGACGAAGTAGCGCCATTCTGAAGGCATTAGACAGAATTCCTGACTATTCCATAAAGTCTTGATTTGTGCCATAGATGAATAATAGTTGTCCTCTCAATATTGTCCTACATGAGCTGTCGATTTTTGCATCTCCTCCAAAGTAAAGATGGGTCTCCTGCCTACTTGGATAGCTTTAACAGTGCTCTGTGAGTTGTTCGAAGCTCATTATAAGTTTTGCACCCAACCCTGCTTTAAAGTTCTCCAAAACTTTATACCTGACCCGTTGTTTGCATTTTCTTGATGGACTTTCTACAACAAAACCTCAGCTGGGTTTATACTGAAGTTAAATGGATTCTGTTTACTAACTAGGTGACTTCTAAAGACAAATAGTTGCACTTAATTGTATTTAGGGTATCAGAGAACAGTGGGGCTTTAAAGCAAAAGCACCCCATACTTTTTCAGATTTTTGTCAATGACATGTTGAAGTTTGTGGTTGTAATGTGATAAAACGCTCAAGTATGAATCATTTATGAAGTCATTCTATATGACTAAATAATAGATAAGCATCAATTTTATATACCGTACTATTTTTCAAACAGCTAAAACATAACCAGTGCAAACGAGGCATTTTCCTTTTGACTTCTGATTTCATGGCACAGTCATGTCTTTGTACTCATCCAGCAGCCTGTTAAATGTTTATTTGCCTTAAGCGTCGTCATTGTGTCTGATCACAGAGGACAGCCTACACCATCGTCCTACAGGAGTGGCTGCGTGTGTCCTGTCACAAAGCAGCCAACACAGCGGTTGTCAAGGCCTACATGGACACCTTTGCCTCCATCTCCCCTCAGCTGCTGGAATTTGTGATCAACATGGCGGACGGCAACGGCAACACAGCGCTCCACTACACCGTCTCTCACTCCAACTTCCCTGTGGTGAAACTTCTGCTGGACACTGGTGAGAGTTGAGAGATTTTGTAATCACAGACATGAGTCCTTTTTTTTCTTTCCCTTTTCCCTATTTTGTGTCCCTCCTAACTCCCTTTTTGTCTTATTTGTCTTTCATTTTCTTAATTTCCCTTTTTTCCTTCTGTCCTATGCAATATTCTTCCTGTCTCCTTCTGTCCATCTTTCCAGCCAGCCATGTGTACTTCCTTCCCTGTCTCTTTTCTTTACTTCCTTCCTACCCTCTTTCTGTCCTTTCCTGTGTCCTTCCTTGCTGACTTGTGTTGTTCTTTCTCCCTTTCTATCTTCTTCTGTCCTGCCTTGTACCCTTCCTATTTCTTTGTATGTCTCAGTCTTTTTTAGCAGGTTCCAGATATAAGGCCTGCCCTGTATAAAAATCTCTTCCATTAATTCATAGGATATTTTTGTATTATTATTATTATTATTATTATTATTATTATTATTATTATTATTATTATTATTATTATTATTATTATTATTATTATTATTTTTAAACTTCTGAAGAGATAATTATGGAAATTTGAGACTGGACATATATGAAATTATTAAATAAAAATGTTCAAACCAGAGTAACATCACGATCACACTGTCAATATTTATATTAAGGTATTAAACTATTATAATTATGACTAAGAAATGTGATGTCTTGCATCCCAATGATTAGTCTTTTACATGTCATACTATGGCAAATCTTTTCTCATGCTGCCGTATCACCTGCCACACTGATTGCCTCTTTACCTGACAGGCCTGTGCAATGCTGACAAGCAGAACAAGGCGGGCTACACAGCCATCATGTTGACGGCTCTGGCTGCCTTTCACTCTGACAGCGACCTCCAGACTGTCCTGCAGCTGCTGCGCACCGGGGATGTCAACGCCAAAGCCAGCCAGGTGCGCCCCCTGCTGCTCGCTGCGTTGTACTGCATCTCCATGCTCCCAAAAAAAATAAAAATAAAACCCTCTTAACCCAAGTGGTTTGATAAAGAATTGCTGACTCAGTCTTCGGGGTCCGCGTGTGTGTTTGCAGGCTGGTCAGACGGCGCTGATGCTCGCAGTGAGTCATGGACGAGGGGACATGGTTCGGGCGCTGCTGTCCTGTGGCGCTCAGGTCAACATCCGCGATGACGATGGCTCCACTGCCCTCATGTGCGCCTGTGAACACGGACACGTGGACATCGTTCGCCAGCTGCTCTCCGTCCCAGGCTGTGACGCAACACTCACTGATAATGTAAGCATTTCTAGTCTACCTACCAGCTGTTTGAAGTCCCACTCTTGGCCACCATCTAACCAGCTGTCGTCTCATTGCGTCATGCAGGACGGCAGCACCGCTCTGTCCATCGCCCTGGAGGCCAGTCAAAACGACATCGCTGTACTTCTGTATGCTCACCTTAACTTTGCAAAGCCTCCGTCACCTGTGAGTACTGAATTAGGTTGCTTAAAGACTTCCCCCACCCCCCCCCAAACCACATTAACTACTTCAGTGAGTAACTGCAGTGTTTTTCTAATGTGTTCCAAAATATCTTCAATGTCAAACTGAAAATGTTTGGCGGGAAAATCCTTTTGTTGCAGAAGAAAAAGTAGATGAAATAAAATCGAGCAAAAAAGTATAAGCAGGGAAAGACCACGTGTGACAAATTTAATGATATTTACTGTACAGTTATAAGTATGCATTAACAAAATAAAGACTAATTAATATATAAAATTAAAAAAAATTTTAACACTATTTAGGAAATTTCAGTAGGAATGCTTTTTCTTTCCTAATTAAAGGATGATTTTAGACAGTGTTTGGTTTAGCAGATAAAGGCGTGTAAACACAGTGTCAACAAGGAAAGATATCAGCAAGGAACTTATAGAGCAGGGTTGTCCAACCTGAGGCTCAGCAGCCACAAGTGGCTCTTTGGAGCTTCCACAATGGCTCCTAAAAACGTCGGTAAAAATGCTGAATTAATGTGTTTTTTTTTTTTTTTCAAGGAATATTTGCAATCAATTTTCACAACAGAATAATACAAAAAAATACCTAGTAATATGTATCTGTTTTTCTTGTCATCAGGTTGGCAACTATGTGCTTTTCTTTACATAATTTCCACAAATATTAACATATCATACTAGAAAATGTGTCCATCCTCTTTTTACAAGATTTTTGTTTTGTTTTTCTTTATTTTAAATCCTTAAACTAGAAATAGAATGGCAGCTCTTTAAAAATGACAACAAACTTCCTATATCTGATATGTCTAAAACATATGAGCTGTCTTTTTTTTCAAAAGGTAATATAACTTTTGTGGTTCTAAATGACTATTATTTAGTTTGACTGATGGCAAAAATGGCTTTTTGGATTGTAAAGGGTGCATAAGAACCCTGTTATAGAGCCTTAGCTTAGAAAGTAAATTGTTGCTGCCCATCAGTCTCTGAACAATTGTAAAGCAAATATATTTTTTTCAAGTTCATCATGCTACAGTAAGAAATACTTTTCAGAAGTGGAACTTATTTAAAACGGTAGCCCTTATAAATTCACCCAAGGGGAGGAATGTGCCAAATTCAGGATTTGGACTCAGTTTATGCAGCACAAATCCAGTGACCCAACCCCTCATCTGCAAACACTCAGCACAATTTTTTTAAATAAAATCACATTCCAACTTTGAGACATGATTAGGAAAGATTAAGTCACAGGAACTAGGGGACAGTCTTTCTCATTCGGTAGCTGCCAGGCACCTTGATCCTGACCTACCATATCAACTAGAGATACAGTAAAAAAGTGCAATGAACCCCAATTTATGTATTATGTCTACTTGCTTCATCATTACAGGTCAGTTCTGCTTTGTATGTTGAGAACTTAAATCTGACTGTTTACAAATTGTTGCACTCGGGCTTTAAGTCACAGAATGTGTATTAGGCGTTGCACAATTTTACATCCTATTTTATGGCTTTGGATTTCTGTTTTAAGGACACCAACCCTTCTATGTGCTCTAGCTCTCAGAAAATGTGAATGTGATCTACTTGATTAATTGATTGATTTTAGTTATATCTTGTTTGCTTTTTTTTTAGGTGTCACCCAAGTCTCCTCTCTTGGGTTCCTCTCCTCCATCTGGTGAACCAAAATAAACCACACTCCTGCAGCCTTATGGCGATTCCACTCATGTTTCTCCATCCATGCGATTTAGAAAAACGTTTGTTCATGTGTTTGTTTCACCCTGAATGTTTCCAGGTACATTGTGTTGTGCGTATAATCACATGACAGCTTAAACCATTGTCGTATGTTAAGTTGTTGTTTTTTTCTCGTCTTTGCTTGTTGTTTTGAAATCTCAGTTGTGGCGGGGGCGTATACAGTAGGTAGTCTCATCAGTCTAGCATTGTAACATTTCAGTTCTCTACACTGTTTGTGGTGGCACTTACAAGTCAAAACTGTAAACCAAATTTCATTGTCCGGGTTATTGTGGCTCATTTCTCATTTCAATCACAGCCCATCTCATTTTTGATGCTATTGGGGGGCAATTCACACATGTAAAACAAGCTGTTCTGCATTATGTGTGCCCATTACTGCCATTTGTAAAAACAAAAGCCAGCCCTCTCATAAATAAGTGTCCTTGCATCAACTAGCTAATTGGTGCTACTAAATAAAAACACAAAAGACACCACCTCCATTTTATGTCGATATTTAGACACGGGATTTATTTACACCAGAGTATTTTTATATTACGTTTTTTTTAATTATCACTTTTTTCAGGACCTCTAATGATTATGATTTTATTTCCCAGGCAGTGGGAGACTTAGGCGAATACAAATTTTATGCATTGGCAAATTATACCAAAAGATTTGTCTATACCCTCAACTTTAAGACTGTGTAATACACAGACTTCTTAAATTTATAGTCAGGAAGATATCCTCAGCAGTGGTAAGAAGAGATGAGATTGTATCTGTTTATGCAACGTGTGTTTTGTAAGACTAACTGGGTTGAACGGTGACTGAAAGTGCTAAAGAAGCTTGTGGTCTTGTCAGGGAAACAGGAAGTGGATGTTCTGAGTCTTGAAAGTGTGTAAGATAAAATTACTGAAATAATATATGTCAACGCAAACTCAGAATGGTTATGCCTGAAGTCTAACTCAACAAAAGTGCATTGGCTGTTGATGTCAAAATGTCTGTTACTTTCTAAGGATTTTTTTCACCTCTTTTTTTCATATCCACTTTTTAGTGAAGAATTTTTGATAAACTTTGGAGATTTTAATTTAAGTATCTATCTTTTTTATACACATAGAATTTTTAACCTCACTCCAGTTGTTTGTAATAGCACAGCTCTGTTTTTTCTTCTGTAAATTATAGACTGTCTAGTCTTCTGTAATATGTGTGTTTTTGAAAAACAGTTACTTAATAAATGTGCAACTCCTGTTTCTCTTCTGTTCATTGTGAGCGTTTTGTCTCATTAGTGGCATATTCTCCTGGTTATTTGAGTAACTGACCAGCACAAAGTTGTGCATAGTTGTTGAAATTAGGGAAAATGAAACAAGCTTTTAAAAGTTTTACAAATAAAAGCCTGATAAATGTGGTCTGAAGGTGTATACAGCCGCTTTTGGTCTGGTGCCCCTAAATGAAATCCAACGGAACCATCTGCTTTTGAGGTCACCTAATTAGTGAATGGAGTCCTCTCATAGGTGATTTAATCTCATTATAAATACACCTGTTCTGTTAAGGCCTAAACTGTTTTGTTGAAAACATTAGTGATTATTTGGAACATGGATGGAGCTGAATCCAGAGCAGTCCTGAACAGTGAAATGGTTTAAATCAAAGCATATTCATGAGTTGTAATGGTCCAGTCAAAGCCTGGACCTCAATCCAATTGAAAAACTGAGAAATTCTGTGTATTTATATAGTGACAAATCACAGAAAATTGCAACACAAGGCACTTTAAAAAAAAAAAAAAGCAGATCCAATTCTATGTGAATATATATATAGTCAGTTCACCCCAGTCCTATAAACAAATTTAAATCCACTTACGCACTTCAGTTTGATCCTTGTTACAATACAATGCAGTCAAGTTTAGCTCTTTATGCCAATTAGTTAACTGAGAAAGCCTAAGCAATTGCATCGAGTCACTGGCTTTGCAGCAATCCCTCCTTCTGAATTAGCATGTGTAAAGAGTGGACCATTGCATTGGAGAATTTGATCTAGCAAAAATCCCTCATATTGAGCATGCGTGTGGTGACTGTGGACTTGAAAATCAATGTTCACAGATCCTCTCCATCCAATCTGACGCACCTTAAGTTATTTTGACAAGACAAATTTGGAAAACGTGTCATTTTCAAAATGTCGGAGCTGGAGTGGACATACCCGAAAATGCTTTTGGCTGTAATGGCCTCGAAACATGTTTTTTTTTAACACATTGAATATAAATAGAGGTCTCAAATGTTAAAAAGTAAGAAATATTTCACTTCCAGTTCATAGTGTTTGTGTTAGTGCTGATCTTGCTAATTAAACCTCTATGAAATATAAGTTATTGCTGCAGCAAGAAAAGAAATTAAGAAAAGTTGATTGTTTCTATTTATGCTTGCTCTTGCATCTGCATGTTTAAGAGCTTCCACTGGAGGGAGTTGCTGTGCAGCCTGAGGCTGAACTTTTCCATTTGTTTTAACATTCCATCCTTCAAGAAAAACAGCATTCACACTTATTACTAATCAAGTCTTACCTTCCTTTAATATCATCCGGACTTCCAATCTTGGAAATGTGTGAATAATTTGTTATTTATATATCTTTATGTCTTTTAGTTAGATAGATTTAGTCAGTGGTGCTATAAGGGAAAATATAACTTAAAATTATCTTTGTATTATTCCTTTAACTGGTTAACAATTGTATATACAGCAGGTTATCATAGTTTACCGGTAATTGTGACACAAGTTAGGGCCAGAAAAAAATTATATTGAATGAAATGATCAGAGAAATTTTATATAGTATTAAAAATAATGTTAAAGTTTATTTCAGGGATCCTACACAATATTGACAAATCTAGAATTTTATTTACAGTTAAACAGTTAGAGGTAGATGTGCTGTACTCAAATGTCCAGAATGCTACAAAAATTGCAGAAAGAAAATCTTAAAAAATTTGAGGTCAGGTAAGATATGATATTTTATAATTTAAATTGTGTAGGGACTGTTATTTAGATCTAGTTTTATACATTTTCATCAGACACTGCAACAAAAAGCTAAATCAAAACATGATGCTTAATTTAATCTTTCTATGTTTAGTCTCATTTAGAATAATCACGCTAATAAAATGGAAATTCGTATCCCTATTTTAAGTAGGTTTCCACCAAAAGGACATACTCTTTAGGCGCAGGATGCCTGTTCCATTTGACATCTTTTCTCAAACAACGGTGCACTCATCTGTGGTAAAATTTCACTTGTCGTAATCTCAGAAAAAAACACTGCTCCAGCAG
The DNA here is from genome assembly GCF_011125445.2 of Fundulus heteroclitus. Lineage (NCBI taxonomy): Eukaryota > Metazoa > Chordata > Actinopteri > Cyprinodontiformes > Fundulidae > Fundulus > Fundulus heteroclitus. Next base: position 15,773,340 of record NC_046376.1, read on the forward strand.
CAGCTGTTAGTTTCAGACAGCTGCTTGTCATTGGGAGGAGCTGAAGAGATAATGCACTGCTGGATCTATTGCAAGTGAGTCTACATCATAATACTTTACGTTTGAAACAAAAAAAAACTTCAAGTGAACAACATATGAGTCAGCGGCTATTTATATTCACGTTGTCTTGTTAAAAGAACAATCACTCTCCAGGCTTAATTCCTTAATCCTTAATTTCTCTTCTTGTTTTCAAAGCTTTAACCCTCGGTAACTAGCTTTGATAAAACCAAATAGATAAAAAAATACAAAAAAAGCTATTTTGCTTTATTAAAGGCTTAACAATCGCATAACCACTAAACTTGTTCTGAGGTAACATGAATTTTACAATTGTAAAATTAAGCCTCTTGCCCATTGTATTTAAAAAACAAATTGTCCTAGTCCGCTCTAAAAAGTCTAGATTGATACATTTATTGTTTCAATTCAATTCAATTCAATTTTATTTATATAGCGCCAAATCATGAAACATGTCATCTCAAGGCACTTTACAAAGTCAAGTTCAATCATATTATACAGATTGGGTCAGATTATACAGATTGGTCAAAAATGTCCTATATAAGGAAACCAGTTGATTGCATCAAAGTCCCGACAAGCAGCATTCACTCCTGGGGAACCGTAGAGCCACAGGAAGAGTCATCTGCATTGTACATGGCTTTGCTGCAATCCCTCATACTGAGCAAGCATGAAGCGACAGTGGGAAGAAAAACCACCCATTAACGGGAAAAAAAACCTCCGGCAGAACCGGGCTCAGTATGAACGGTCATCTGCCTCGACCGACTGGGGTTACAGAAGACAGAACAGAGACACAACAAGAGAAACAAAAAAGCACAGAAGCACACATTGATCTAGTAATCTGTTCTACATTAGATGGTAGTAGCGGGTGAGCCGTCTTCTCTGGATGATGTCACAGTTAACAGAACGCCAGACCAGGTGTACCTACTATGAAGAGAAAAGAGAGAGAACAGAAAGTTAAAGCAGAAATGACAACACATAATGCATAATTGAAGAACAGTAGAACTCAATATAGTGAGAAAATTAGATCCTGATATACTCCAGTAACCTAAGCCTATAGCAGTAAAACTATAAAGGTAGCTGAGAGTAACATGAGTCACTAGTTATAATTTTTGTCAAAAAGAAAAGTTTTAAGCCTAGTCTTAAAAGTAGACAGGGTGTCTGCCTCACGGACCAAAACTGGGAGTTGGTTCCACAGGAGAGGAGCCTGATAGCTAAAGGATCTGCCTCCCATTCTACTTTTAGAGACTCTAGGAACCACCAGCAGACCTGCGGTCTGAGAGCGAAGTGCTCTGTTAGGAACATACGGGGTAATCAGAGCTCTGATATATGATGGAATTTGATTATTAAGGGCTTTATACGTTAGAAGAAGAATTTTAAATTCTATTCTTGATTTAACAGGAAGCCAATGAAGGGAAGCTAAAATTGGAGAAATATGATCCCTCTTGTTGATTTTCATCAGAACTCTTGCTGCAGCATTTTGGATCAGCTGAAGGCTTTGAACTGCATTTTGTGGACTTCCTGATAGTAAAGAATTACAATAGTCCAGCCTTGTTTCTGTTATTGCTCTAACCCTGAATCAGTGCGTCACAAATCTAAAATGATCAAAACATGTCTTAAAAATGATTATTTTCAAAATAAATTACATTGTCTGTGTAAAGGATAAACAATTTATCACTATAAAGTTGTATTTATCTTGTACTTTTTAAAATAAAGTTTTGTAATTAATAGTAGTAATAAGTTGAGCTATAATAAACAAAGAATAAAAGTTCAACACACAAGTTCTGTCAATGTTTCTATAAATTCATTACGTGAAATGATTTGACTTGCTGACAATAACAAAACATAAAACACTTGGAATCAGATCCTTTAGCTATCAGGCTCCTCTCCTGTGGAACCAACTCCCAGTTTTGGTCCGTGAGGCAGACACCCTGTCTACTTTTAAGATCTTAAAACTTTCCTTTTTGACAAAGCTTATAGTTAGAGTGGCTCATGTTACCCTGAGCTACATCTATAGTTTTGCTGCTATAGGCTTAGGCTGCTGGAGGACATCAGGGTCTATTTTTCTCACTCTACTGAGTTCTACTGTTCTCCAGTGTACTGTTCTCCAGTTTTGCATTGCACTGCATTGAAAAGACTGTTGTCATTTAACTTTCTGTTCTCTCTCTTTTATCTTCATAGTAGGTACACCTGGTCTGGTGTTCTGTTTGCTGTGACATCATCCAGGGAAGACAGATCACCCGCTATTACCATCTAATGTAGAACAGATTACTGGATCAATATGTGCTTCTGTGCTTTTTTTATATCTCTTGTTGTGTCTCTGCTCTGTCTTCTCTAACCCCCAGTCCGTCGAGGCAGATTCATACTGAGCCCGGTTCTGCTGGAGGTTTTTCCTTCCCGTTAAAGGGGAGTTTTTCTTTCCACTGTTGCTTCATGCTTGCTCAGTATGAGGGATTGCTGCAAAGCCATGGACAATGCAGACGACTGTCCACTGTAGCTCTACACTTCTCCAGGAGTGAATGCTGCTTGCGGGGACTTTGAAGCAGTCAACTGGATCCCTTATATAGGAAAGATTTGACCAATCTGTATAATCTGACCCAATCTGTATAATATGATTGAATTTGACTTTGTAAAGTGCCTTGAGGTGACATGTTTCATGAATTGGCGCTATATAAATAAAATTGAATTGATTTGAATCCACACATGTTCAACAATGTAAATAGACACCCACTGACATTCAGAGAAATGTCTTTGTGCTTTTTTTTGTCGCCATGACAACAAACTTCCGGCATAGCTAAAGATTTTGCCAAACTAATCACGAAAAATATTCATCAAAGAGTTTTGCTTACTTAGCTTGGACATGTTTTTTTTTAAACATAAGAACTTTTCAATAGATTAACCATTTGAGCTCAATATCAGTCCACTTGAACCCTCCCAAAACCAGTTCTGACATGTGTTTGGGATCTTTGTGATGTGGGACAACCCACAAGTTTCTACTATGTAGTTCAGTGGTCCCCAATCCTGGTCCTCGAGGGCCGGTGTCCTGCAACTTTTATTTGTTACTCTGCTTCAACACACCTGAGTCAAATAAACAGTCATTAGGAGGACTCTGGAGAACTTGACAGCACACTGAGGAAGTAAGTCAGGTGTGTTGGATCAGGGACACATGTAAAACCTGCAGGGACTCCGGCCCTCGAGGACCAGGATTGGGGACCACTGATGTAGTTGATCATTTGAGGTGGAGTTGAAGTCTCTTTTACCCACTGCTAATGTCAACCCCACAGCATGGTGCTATCACCGCCACGTGGAGCTAGACAGTTAACCTGGACAGTTAATCTGAGGAGCTTCCAATTTTATTTGAGCTTGAAGGTTCAAGCTTGATCAACACTCACTGTTAATTTAAAACTTCATTGTGAACCGTGACGCTGGTGTCTTGAGCCGTACAATTTCCAATTTCCTTTCATTTGAGGATGACAGCTTGGCTCAGATGGTGGCAAACTAATGAAAGAAAATGTTTCATAAAGTGTATAATTTAAAGCCCAAAGTTACTTGAGCCATTCATGCAGGTGATGAGTGGATGTGACTGTGACTGCAACTGTATGCTGTTGAAATTCAACTAGAGGAATGCAGACAGGAGATAGGTAGTAGGCAGAGACAACACAACAGAAACAATGATCCATTTAACTCAAAATGAAAAATACAGTATCAAAATAAGAGTAAGTGTTCCAAAGTTTGATGAAGACCACTATTTTATTTCCATATAGAAAAACATGACTTGTCAAAAATGTTCAGGCAGAATATTTTAATGAAATTATGCTGATATTTAACACCTTCAATACAATTAACATCATTTACAGAACAGAATTATGTCGTTTTAGGAGAATAATGTCATAACCCTATTTTTGTGGCTGGCTGGAAACTAAAAGGACGCGGTTTAAGTGTGTGAGATACATCCACTTCAGGGAAAAGTGCGGCTTTGATGTGAAATTGATGTTCCTCAAAATGCGGTAAATTATATCAAAATAACAAAACTGGGATTAATGTTAGTTCTGTTTAATATTTTCTCATATGAGGTACAAGTTTCCACGGTGTTTCTCAGATAGAGGAATAGGCGCCCACCGTGCCGCTCAAGGCACAACTCTATCAGCTGAACTAGAAATAAGACTTATCTTCTCACCATGTGTGTATCCAGCCCTGCAGCTGCAGTGCAGTTTATTAGATAAGGCTTCTACGTACGTTTTGGCAGGAGGGGTCAGAAAATAACTAAATTTGGCATATTGGAAGATTTCCAGACAAATCTAATATTACTTGATTGGAGAGCCTGGATTTTCCAATTTGTCTGGGTGTGGTGCTGCATTTTTTATTTTTTTTTTAAGAGTGGAACGTCTATCTATAAATGTGATTAAATAACTGGATTGCAGGCACCATCACAACAACTCTACACTTTTTTTATTTTAAAAACTGAAAACACTGAAATTAAAGAAATAATGAGCAATTAAAAGTTTTCATTTTTATTCATTATTTGAATCAGTGAAGTATAATTAATAAAAATGCAATAATCCGTTTTATTCTATTTGTCTTTTGGGTGATTTCAAAAATTGCAATAAAATGTTATTTGATGTTATTTGATAAAAGTATCTCAGTCCAAGTAAGTATAATTGTACATATTATGTTCTGCCACTAATTTTCATTGTAACAGGGAAATTAGTTGGTGCAGTTGAAAACTGTTTTTCTTTTTTTTTTTTTTTGTTTATCTCACCCTGGATGAATTTATCTGTTTGGACCGCCTCCTGTCCCCTATCTCAGGGGAGGTGCTGGGTGTGCCTACCCTCTTTCACTTGCATAAAACCCTAGACTAGCCTAGACTAAACACAGTGCTTAACTAAAACTGCCACAATGACCACTCTTACCCCCAAGGACAAGGACACCGTCAAGACCTTCTGGGCGAAGATCTCCCCCAAGGCAGCAGCCATCGGAGCAGATGCTCTTGGCAGGTAAATGTGAACCAAACCTTCAAATTTTAGCCTCTCACTATTTTAAATGTACCAACCCTCTTGCTTTGTTCCCACTCAGGATGCTGGTGGTGTACCCACAGACCAAGACCTACTTCGCCCACTGGAAGGACCTGAGCCCCGGCTCTGCCCCGGTGAAGAAGCACGGAGCTACAGTGATGGGTGGAGTTGCTGATGCTGTGGGTAAAATCGACGATCTGACAGCAGGTCTCCTGAACCTCAGCGAGCTGCATGCCTTCACTCTGAGGGTGGATCCTGCTAATTTCAAGGTGATGATTAAACTCTTCAATTAATTCCCATTCTTTACCTCTATCACATCTGATGGGGGGAGGGGGGGAGGTTGCTCAGATAGGTAGAGCTTTACTCATACTCCTGTTGTTTTTTTTTTTTTTGTTTCTCTTTTGCAGATTCTTGCCCACAACATCCTTGTTGTCTTGGCCACCACATTCCCCAACGACTTCACCCCTGAGGTCCATGTGGCAATGGACAAGTTCCTGGCTGCTGTGGCTCTGGCTCTGTCCGAGAAGTACAGATAAAATCCTGGAAAGGAGATGAAGATGCATGAGTTCACTCTTGATGTAAAAAATAAATGCATAAATGTTAAAACACACCAAAATGTTTTATCTCTGGTTCTTTTTGCTGTGTCTGCCATGTATTTAAATGCCCACAGCCACATAGGATGAGATGAATATGCTTTCTATATTCAGTTTCAGACTCCGTAATTCCTTATTTCTCCTTTGGTTGTGTCAGTTTGCACGACCGGATATTTGGATGAAAGCAGTAAAGGCGCATTTAAAATCTTTTGTGTGTCCATTTTACAACAGTCAATGTGAGCTGTTTGGGTTTATAGCATTCCACTAAACTCAAAGTTTGATCTGATTAGTTATTAAGTTCAATAAATAGTCCTCTTGGTAAAATCTTGGCATTTATTTTAGTTAGTTTATGATCAGAGTCTAATGTATGAGCTAAAAGACTTTAGAGCTACACCTGTTTGAAATATATTTTTAGATGTAGGTTGTTATTAAGTAGCACAGAAAAACCCACAGAGGGGAATCAGAAAACATTTGGACTATAAACTAAAATACATTTAACTGCAAACAATTATTAGACTTATAGAAGCGTGATTAAAAAAAAGAGTGATATAGTTTAAGCAATCATTTCTGTTCTTTTTGATGATAATGGCTTAAAGAAATTAAAAACAAAGCATTACGTTTTTCATGAGTTTTATGCTGGATTTAGAGATCCATACTACCAGGATCTCCATGACATGGGCTGCAGCTGTTGCAGTCCTAGTGTTAAGCCACATTTGCACCAGGGATGATGCAAAAAGGGTCTTACCTCGGCCAAGGAGAAAAAAGACACAAAAACAAAAAAAGTGAGCAAGAAAACACCATGGCTAAAGAATTTCTTAAGACATTTATTTTCTCAAGAAATTAATAAAATGTTATTTTTTTAAGAGATGCTTAACCATGGTTTACAGACATAATCAATAGAGATATAGTAGTAATGACTATGTGTGCAAATATTCTAAATATTTTACAAGTTTATGTTTTGAACTGAATTGAAGAAGTAAGCTAAGGGTTTGTTGAGTTTTTTTGACACTAACACTACATTTCATAGATCTATATAAGAAATATTTCACTTTGTAAATGAGTTAACAATATAAATTAACCTTTCAGTTGCTTAGATGCTCCCATGGTTGAAAGCTTTGTAAAAGCCAAGAAAATTAATTTTACTGAAAGAGTCAAAAGTAAGATGCTTCTTAGCAAGAAAGAAGTCTTCACTCCAAAACCAGATTAAGTAATAAAAAAAGCCAGGTTACAGTTTGCAAATGCAATCAGGAAAAAAAGTACTCATTGACCTGTTGATAGAAGAAACTAAAAGGCTGGCCCCAATGACCACCGTCACATATTGAGCAAAAAGGAAACTTAAAAGCCTTTACGTATAAATAATAATATTTACAATTATATTAATAATATCATATACAATTACAATTAAATGTATCATTTAGTGATTATGTCTGAAAATGGGTATAAAGAAGTGAAACACATTCATTCACACCTCCTACTTATAGTCATGAACACCAACAATCTTCTTGATTCCTACTTTACTTATGACTCCATACTACTCAAAATCCATTAAGTAAGCAAATAAATTATTATACTGTACATTATAAACATACATACACACATTAATATGTGCCCATAGCCCACACAACCACAACCATTGCAAAAGTATACATGCTTATCCATCGGCTAAGAGCACCCATTCATGTTTACTGCCCTTCTTTCATCTAATATCTTTTTAACAAAGCCAGTTTTGAGTCTTTTCCTAAACAATCTCATGCTTGGACATTGCTTTAATTTAGCGCTGAGTTTGTTCCAGACCTTCACACCACTTATTGAAAAGCACATTCTTTTCATGTTTGTTCAAGCACATATGATTTTGAGATTTAGGTTTTCCCTGTAATTATACCCTCCATCTACCTCAACTAAAGGTTTTTGTATGCTGTCTGGTGGCTGTTTAATTCTGGCTTTATACATGAACTGTGAGGTTTGATTTCTACCAGATCTGAGAATTTTAGTAAAAATGAATAAACAAAATAAACAATGGATTAGTGTGGTCGGGATAGCCAGCCTTATGAAACATCCCGATGGATATTATTATTATTATGATTGTTATTATTATTATTATTATTATTATTATTATTATTATTAGTAGTAGTAGTAGTATTCAGTTAAAATGGCTTATTGAGCTCAAAGTCTCTTTTCAAGAGAAACTGGGCCAAAAGGCAGTAGAGTGTAAACTTATAATCAGCATAATCCAGTGAGGTTACTGGGTGAAATTGTTTTTGTTCCATAAAAAATTTCTTAAACCTCCCTGTTGTAACCACTTCAAGGACTCTTTGAATATTACTAAAAACAGGAACTCCACATTAATGTACTTTAGGCGATTTTCCTGTAGGTTTATACTGACTCTTTTAGTTACACTGTTCCTTTAGCTTTTGCAAAGGATTTGTCTTGTGCACAAATTTAGACATAGCAATAAATCACATTCAAAATTTCAAGATTAAAAAGGGCAAACAAAATATACTTCAATGCGCTTTTATTTTTATTGTTTCATTTTTTTAAGACCAAAACAATTAGTCTGTAAAGAATCATCAGTCGGGGTCTTCTGCTGAAGCTCTTTAGTGGTACTGTTTTCTCAGGGAGGCCACAACCACAGCTAAGAACTTCTGGAAAGCTGCCTGGACGTCAGCGGTGAAAGCCTCACCCATCTGAGAAGCAACCACGATGGTCAGGCAGTCTGACAGGAGCTGCAAAGCAACAACCAATCATCAAAAAAACAACCACAACAACAATGGACATTCACTAAACAATAATCAGTAATGGGTTACTCTTCATTACATTGAAGTTGTCAGGATCCACATGGAGTTTCTCAGAGTGGAGCACACTCAGGTCCTTGTATGTGGTCTTGATGTCGTCCATGTTCTTCACAGCTTTTTCCAGGCCGGCAAGGACAACCTTCCCGTGAGCTGCAACCTTGGGGTTTGATGTTATGGCGTCAGCATTGTAGAGGTTTCCAAAGCTGCCAAAGTACCTCTGAGTCCAGGGGTAGACAATCAGACACCTGAGGCGACAATTCAAGGGTTAAAGTGCAGCAATAAAACAAGAAGGGTTGGGCATACACACTGAATGGTTGAATTAAGTTTCAAATAAAATGAGATAGTTGTTTTACCTGGAAAGAGCTGCAGGCCCCACAACACCAGAGTCAATTTTGGAGAAGATGTCCTGTATGGTGGCACGCTCGAAATCACTCCACTGAACCATTTTTCCAAGCTGTTGGTGTGTCTTTAGCAGCTGCTGTGCTCATGGCTTCGACTCAAGGGGCAACTTTTAAAGCAAATCCATTCCTCCTACCCCAGAAGGCTGCCACTGATAGAGTAGGTGGGACAGACAAGCAGATGATGTGATAAGTGTTTCGAAAGAATGATAAGGGGGCGTGGCGAGCTGCTGGGACAGAGCTTTTATCAGAACTGAACATAAAAGATGTTTAGCTTGTCTCTCTGTTCCCTTGTACAATGCTTGCAAAAGTAGTCATATAGTTCAAACTCTTTCCAATTAAATCTTCTTAAAACCAAAACCACAGTGTATTTGACTGGGAGTTTATGTAATTGGCCAAATTCTGGGACTGTATTGCTGTTACTCTATTCACAAATTTTGTGACCTCAGACCTAGAGATAGGTGGTTGCACTAGATTGTATTTAAGCGTTTCAGATTAAAGAGGAGAGAATGCTATGAATGCCACACTTTTCAGGTTTATTTAAATGAAATATTCAACACTTCTGTATCAGTATACTCCCACTTAACAACCATTAGCCTTTTTATGTTAATCTATCACATGAGTTTCTTACAAAATGCATTGAAGTTTATGGCTACAACATGTAAATAGGTCATTTTTGTATTGTAACTTGTTTTAAATCCTGCTAACATAAAGTTACTACAGACTTCTCTGGACAAGACTTAAATTGTGCAAAAGTAGAGGATGAAATCATCCACCTAACGTTCTGGATTCCAATATAAAATTTGATCAGTTTTCAACTTCCTAGCTTAAATCTTTTCTTATGGATGAAAATTGGTTTGACTGTCCTTATCAGGTGTTATTTTGTTTTGCTTTGGTCTGTATGTTCACATAAACATTTTATTTTTAGATCTAAGCTTCTTTAATGTAATACAAATCCTCTTTTTAGATCAAATACAAATTCCTTTGTGTATAATTGAGCTAATTATGAAACTGTTGCTTAAATGTCTGATTTATCGTTTTTTTTTTATTTTAAAACAATTTGTCATATAAGACTGAGTAGGTTAAAATCATTTTTTGAACAGTAATTCAAAGAGGCTTTGGAGACCTGGAAACATTTTATCTTACAGAATCTATTGATTATAGTGACTCAGACCGCCTCTCATGGACTGTCTTAGGGGAGGTGCTTGGTGTGCCTGCGTTCTCTCTCTGGGATATAACTCTCAACTTTGTTGGTTAATTACTAAAACAGCCACAATGACTACTCTTACTGCAAAGGACAAGAGCACCGTCAAGGCCTTCTGGCAAAAGATCTCTCCCAATGCAGCGGCCATTGGGGAAGATGCACTTGGCAGGTAAGTGTGACATGAAACATTTGAATTTCAACCACCTAATGTTATAATTTTACCCACCCACTCTCTGTTTTGTTCCCACTCAGGATGCTGGTGGGGTACCCACAGACCAAGACCTACTTTGCCCACTGGAAGGACCTGAGCCCCGGCTCTGCCCCGGTGAAGAAGCACGGAGCTACAGTGATGGGTGGAGTTGCAGAAGCTGTGGCTAAAATTGACGATCTGACAGCAGGTCTCCTCAGCCTCAGCGAGCTGCATGCCTTTAAACTGAGAGTGGACCCAGCCAACTTCAAGGTGAACATTCAGACCTTTTAGGAATGTCTCTGCTTAGTCTGGGCTATGCATTGCTCCTTGTTTAAAAAAAAAAAAAAAATATCAGTGTTGCTCATGTCAAGTGTAAGTATTGTCTAATCAACTGTTTTTCATAGATTCTTGCCCACAACATCCTTGTTGTCTTGGCCATCACATTCCCCGATGACTTCACCCCTGAGGTTCATGTGGCTATGGACAAGTTCCTGGCTTCCCTGGCTCTGGCTCTGTCCGAGAAGTACAGATGAACACCTGGAGAGGAGACGAAGACACATTAATTTACTATGTGTGATCAATAAACGCATGGATGGAAAACCCTAAAAAAGTTTATTCAGATTGTTTGCTCATGGTTTGTGTGCTATTTGATTTAGACTTAAACTTAGACAAACTTTATTGTCATAAATACTTTGCTGTATGCAAACAAAATTTAGTTGCATACAGCTTACGACAATGTAATGAGATTGCAATTGAAATGAAATAGCATTGCAATATAAACTGCAGCAGTGATAAGAATGTAAAAACAGTTTTTAAAAAAGTGTGCAGAAGATTGGTCAACCACTTAGAACCATTTAGAAAACATTTATAAACATTTTTAAATTCTTTAAAAGCAATGTAGATAAAAAAAACATCAATAGAAGGCCATTGCTAACATATTTCTGGAATAAGTTTCTATTATAATAATTTAAGACCTTGGTACATTTTTCAAAACATCAAAAGATTTGAAACAACCTCTATCAGCTTGGAGATCTGGGGCTGCTTTGCCGATTCAGGACCAGGACAACTTTTTTCTATTTGTTTTGATGATCACGTACTTCAGTTAATGCAACGCAAAATACATTATTTCATTACAAAAATTTAAATATTTCATAACACCAACAAAAATAGATATCTAACACAGAAATGTTAGCCTACTGAGAAGTTTATGTAAGTACTTTAGGGTAGTGCTGTGCTATACATACCCTCCACAACTGGTAAGAGCTGTTTGTGCATTTCTTTGTTAATCCAGTGTGGGATGCTGGTGATAAACCTGTAGCTCTGCTGGTGTGTTTATGAAGCAGAGTTTGCATTAAAAACGCATTCACTATGAGGTTTAGATGAGACATGTTCACTGCTTAATCAGGGCTAGTGATACCATGCGCCATGTCCTCTCCAAAATATTTTTCTTCAAACAGCTACTCAAGTAAATGTAACTGAACAGCTGCAACTAGTTACTATCCAGCTCTGGGCTTAAAGCTAGAAATAAGACAGTTACCAACCATAATACTAGACATGTCTGTTGTGGCTGTTGACGCATAAACTCTAGCATTTCTGGTCTCCTAAAGTTTTTCTTTCTCTGAATTTTAACTGAATTGCTTAAATTAATTGACTTTTCAATCATGCTCCAATTACTTGAGATGTACATGTGAATAATTTAACACTGTGCTTTCATGTTGAAAAGTTCAACAGTTGCTGCAAACGGAAGCGATTTATATATCATTCTATTAGGTTAATGGTATCGTTTTTCTTCTTGTATTTGCATTTTAAATGAAGTCTTTGAGGCAATTTGGTGACTTGGCGCTCTCCGAGGTGCTGCCCCTCCTGTTTATTGTTTGCGGAACTCCATTCAGAACCATGGTTAGCTCCACAGCGCAAGGTGTTGAGATGAACGTAAAGTCTAGAGAAAAAAAGACCGCGATCAAATATGAGTGGGTTTTTATTTATTTATTTATTTATTTATTTATTTGTTTGTTTTATAGTTTTTAATAGGATTAATGCATGTTTACAGTTTTATCCTACTTATCATGAATTAAATGCTTGTTTGATCCAGAGGGAGCAAATGCTGCAAAATATCTACATAGTTCATGTAAAAATCTTATCAGTTGGACTATGAAATCAAATCACACCCGGAGTCTTTTTAAAGTTATTTGCATCACTTCTAATTTTTCCTCATATAGAAATCTTACTTTTCGTTGAGATTTATGCTTTTCCAGTGCCTACACATATTCAAGTATTTGTTTGAGATAAAAATAAGAACAAAACCATAATAACTTGTCTTGTTATATGACTGCACCTACTGCAAGTAGAGTACCTCAATACATTCACTTCGTAGTATCACATCGAACCAATATTCCATTAATCTTCCAGCAGAGGGCGCTCTAGCATCAATAATTTAAACGATGGTAGGTGTTTTTTTCCCCATAGATCATATACGTAGACGCCCCATTGGACGCTGACGGCCGCTAGGCTGACGTGCCTACAGGGCGGCCATCTTGGTTCAGACCACAGATCAGACAGCTGCTGTCAGAATGAATAGGAGGCAGCTCAGATCTCATTTTAATCATATGTTCACAATGCTCGTGACCTTTCTGTCAGATTACACATATTTATTCAGAACCAAAGCAATTTAAACTGAATTCAAACTGGATGATATATATACTCACAGTTATATATTTTGCAGTTATATATTAATATAATAAACACACATAAATTATACACATCTCTCTCTCTCTCTCTCTCTCTCTCTCTCTCTCTCTCTCTCTCTCTCTCTCTCTGTCTTTATATATATATATATATATATATATATATATATATATATATATATATATATATATATATATATATATATATATATATGTTTGATGAATATTTATTTTCATATACTACTCATTGCAATCCCTTTTATCATCAATCGGATCCAACAGGGTAGCTTCCTACTTCATGTGTAAATACATTTACAAATGACACTTTAAACTGTACAAAAAACAGATACTCATTAGTGACCATCCGACACTTTTTAAGAGTATGTGATGACAACAGCACTTGTCTACATAGGAGCAAAACTATATACAGACAAGTGAGAGCAGAGGTGCCAATAACAGCATTTAAAAATTATATAATACAAACCGCAATGCGGAGGGGAAAAAAATCAACAAAAAAATAATAATGCATCTTAGAATCAAAGAGATTACATAATCATAGCAATAACAATATATAGTATTGTTTATATTATTCTAAACTATATATATATATATATATATATATATATATATATATATATATATATATATATATATATATATATATATATATATATATATTCTCAGTCACATCTCTCAAAATCAGGGTGTTTAATGTACTTTTCTCTGCTTCCATCCCTGCTACCCATTAGCACATATTGTGTTTATGCCGGGAAAAACTGTAACTGTAAAGCATTGAGTTAGACAATAATTTAATTCAATCAATTGATCTCATGTAGCTGGAATATCATTAAAAAGTCAATTCCAACCATAACCATTGCATAGCATTTATACTTTAACTGAGACACTGAATTGTGGCTTTTAATAATCTGTAAGCCATAATTATCAAATTGTTTGTTCATGAAAACAACAGAAATCAACTGAAATTTTTATTTGAGAAGTGTTCGTTAATTTATAAGCAGCAAAGAACATATAAACCACATTTGCACAAGTGTTTAGCACATATAGTCCAATGAAAATGACCGGTGTACCCTGCTCCGAACCAAATTCACTGAACACAGTTAAGACAATGACACAATAATTTCAGACCTCAAAGTATTTCAAAGTAAAAAACACATCATGATGTATAACAATTTACTCCATAGTAAACCTTCAAAAGCACATGAACATTTTTAAGCTCCTGACAAGTGAAAAGCAAAACATTGTAATGCTGGCATTTCAGTTTATTGAAGTGGAACTTAAGGCGGGATTTCAATCTGAAGAAACCCTATTGCCTACCTCCCATCCAATCAGAAACTCATCTGCCTTCGTCGCAACCCAATCAGTTTTGAACTGATCCTCCTCGAAGCCAATCAGCATCCTGGGTTCATCTTAAAAGAACTCCACATCCTCGTCTCGGCCTTCTGCTCAGCGAGCAAGCGGTGGCTGTGGCGTGTCTGGTTTGGACTGTGATGACTGGATTCAACCCACCTCCATCCCCTTCTCCACCATCGTAGCAAGCTCCACCACAGTGTAATTCCACTCGGACTCTTACGGATATCCCAGTCACTCCTTAAAACGGTCTAGCAGAAGACCGGCATGTTGAGCCTGGTTCTGCCAGAGGTTTCTTCCCAAAGGGGAGTTTTTCCTCTCCACAGTCGCTTCATGCTTGCTCATCATGGACAGTTCAGGCAACCTGTGTTTATCAAGTTGGACATCTAGCTCAAACAGATCATCATATGGACTGAACAAACTTTATTTATCTCCACTCCACCACCAGTTTCAGGCCTGGGGGGAAACATCCCTATTCTCATACGCCTGCTTATGCATATCGAAGTATAATTCAGCGTGAAATTTTCCTGCCGAGGTCTGAGCGCAGACTCTTAAAATATTGTATCAATAAAATTCTTCTAATTGCCTTTTCTTTCTGTGTGAGTTTTTCAGATTGAATTATATTCATGCACTGTGGTTATGTACACCTGTTCAGAGGTTCTGTAGCCAGACAAGTAAGGGCTTGTCAACATGCCTGAGATGTAAAATTTAGTTTAGCACCTTCCCCCTCTGTTTGCTTGCTGGGTAACTTGGATGATAGCACTTTGGGAAAAAAATCAGTATGCATGGCTTTCACTGTCCTATGTGTCAGCACTGTTGCATTTGGGGGGTTTTCTGGGGCTCCTCTCTGCTCTTCCCTGAGATGGGGGGGGGGCAGTTATCCCTGTGTGGGACCCTCTTGGGCACCTTTGCTCCTGGGGTCCTTTCGCATGTCTGGGGTTCTGGTTTCCCCGGTGTCTGCCTCGGTGCCTCTCTTTGGCATTAAGACAACAATTTTTAATGCTACACTGCCAGACAGGACACGTAAAAAAGAAAGGAATTGATGCAGAAAATATAGATGAGTTCTCTTTTTTGTCCGGTGTAAACACACAATCTTATACTGTGAGAAATATTCAAATTATAAAGATTTGTTGAAATGTTTAAACAAAGAAGCAAATGAGAAATTACCACAGAAAATATTGTTGCAAGCTGAAAAAAATCCCAGTCTTTCAAGCTACTGATCCTGCTGGTCTGTTTTTTTTTTTTTGTTTTTTTTTTTATAATAGCAAAATTAAACATTAAGCATTAAAAAAATCTAAATGTCTGCTATAATTGTTGTGGAAGAGGGTTTTTTATTTTACTTGCCAAAATCTTAGAGTTTATTTTTTTCATAATCATGCTTATTTTTTGTGTTAACCTTGTATAAAGTCATTTTCCAACAAAGTTTGTGCAAGTACCTAGAACTTTGCAGTATATTGTGGGCCCCAACCTATTTTACATTGACAAGAAAAATATGTAAGTAACAGAACAAAGAAAAACACTTGAACAATCTGTTATATTTTTTTATTGAACATGCCTCCACATATCTAAGTGGTGCTGAGAATGTGGGTTTGCAAGCTTTGGGTTTCCAATAAGTGCCCCTGCTTGGTGTGACTTTAGCGGTACTTCTCGGAGAGAGCCCAGGCCACGCACTGCAGGAACTTTTCCACGGAAACGTGCACCTCAGGAGTGAAGTCTGCAGGGAAGTACATGGCGAAGACCAAGACGATGTTGTGACCCAGGATCTGTAGGTTGGGGAAAATGATTTAGTATATATTAAAGAAATACTTAAACGCACAACTTAAAGTGAACATTTGGCATACATTTTACTTTATTGTACTATTTCCATATAAACGTATCAAGAAAAAAAATTTTGTTTGAGGTTTAAAACGAACCTTAAAGTTGGCAGGATCCACCCGGAGCTTGAAGGCATGAAGCTCACTGAGAGCGCCCAAGGTACCAGTCAGATCGTCGATGCCTTTGACGGCTTTTCCCAAGGCTGCCATGATAGTGGCACCATGCTTCCTCACTTTGGCGGATTGAGGGCTCAGATCTCCCCAGTGCGCGAAATAGGTCTTCGTTTGTGGGGTGGAAACGAGCATCCTATACGAAGCAAATTAAAGGAATAAAAACAAACAGTGACAACATATTTTTGGAACGGTGTGCATGACTTTACGCCTACCTGGCCAATGCTTCGCCACCCAGCTCGTTGGCTTTCCCTTCGGCTTTGGCCCAGAAAGCCCTCACCCTGGACTTGTCTGTTTCAGAGAGACTCATTGCTGCCTTTAGGTAGTTGGCGAGGCTGATCAAAAACGCTGCTTTGGTGACTTTGACATTGCGTCTTTATATCAAACCTGAATGCGCCACGCCTCAAGCATAAAATCCATGTCCAAACTTTGATAACGCAGCTGCCAAAATTTCTCTGTCAGTTTGACCCGATAAAAGCTACCACTCCTCAAATTCAGCGTAATTCCTACGTAGGTGTGGGCTGGTTATAGGAATGACACCAAGGCGCAGCCCTGGACAACCTTTATCTGTTTTTTTCTATTATCTAACAGCCTTATTCCCTGAAATATAGAAACGTTCGTAACAGACAAAACGCTATTCCATTTGATGTGTAGGGGATGCCTTAAATGCGGGTGGTTGGTGCGTCAGGATGCGTAAAAACCTGCCTGGTCTCTGTGCAGGTTGTAATCAATAAGCGAAATGAGCAACCCAAAATACTAACTTATAGACAACACCTTAAACTCGTTGTACTGTGTTCCTTCCTGTCTATCAACATGCACAAGCTTTTGCAAGCAGACTGTTTTTGCAAATGTACCAGCAAATAGTAAAGATCAGACCCATTTTAAGTAAATCAAACCTTATCTCCAAACAGATCATGAAACATCTGTCTGAAATCTGTTAAAAAGAAAACCAATGATTTTTTTTAAACCGAAGAAAATCTACAAACTTAAATCAACATTTGGGCTAAGAGATGCTGAAGCCGATGACTCAACATTTATGGGCATTAATTGATGCCAAATATCAAAGACGTCATTTTTTGGCAAGTGACCCCGTCCAATCAGAACCCGTCTTGTACGGGGGATGGATCATGCGCTGTAAATAAATGCTGGCCTGATAATCATATCCAGACAGTCTTACACCTTTGATCATCACACTCGTTTTTGCGAAAAGTCAGAGGAGGCTTTCACACCGTTACCATGGTCGAGTGGACAGACGCCGAACGCAACGCCATCGCCACCCTGTGGTCAAACATCGATGTGGGTGAAATTGGTCCCCAGGCCCTAGCCAGGTAACCTAACAGATTTATTTCCATGAAATGGTGATCTGTCATGTTTTTATAAGTACTTGGTGGTTATTTTTATTGTAATTTTGGTGTCTTCAGGCTTCTGGTTGTGTTTCCATGGACCCAGAGGTACTTTTCCACATTTGGCGACCTCTCCACCCCCGCAGCCATCGCCGCAAATCCCAAAGTGGCGCAGCATGGGAAAACTGTCATGGGTGGTCTTGAAATCGCTGTGAAGAACATGGACAACATCAAGGCTGCCTATGCCAAACTGAGTGTTATGCACTCTGAGAAGCTCCATGTGGATCCCGACAACTTCAGGGTGTGTCATCTCTCACATCAAGATCCATATGCTTTTTTAGTTTGTGTACATTTTAATTCAGTCTTAATCTTATTGAATCACTTTTACAGGTTCTTGCTGAATGCATCTCAGTGGGTGTGGCTGCCAAGTTTGGCCCCAGCGTCTTCACCCCTGGTTTCCAGGAGGCTTGGCAGAAGTTCCTGGCTGTGGTGGTCTCCGCTCTGGGCAAACAGTACCACTAAGCGTCTAAAGTGGCAGACCACTGAAGAGGTGCAGCAGTTACACAAGTCATCATGACATCGATTTCTGAGCAATCAAATGCTGCCAAAAATACATGAATAAAAACTCAAATGATATGTGTGCGTCCGTGTGATTATTTACCTAATTTTTAAATATATCAAATGGAAACAATTTTTTTTATGTTGGCGTGCCAAATCATACTAGTGTCTGTTTCCAATCTTACAGTATAATATAAAAAAAGGTATGCATACATATTTTCTTTGCTTGCTCTTTTATTGCTAGTAGAATAAAAACAAAAGTGAAATAAAATAAAGGCTCATCCGAATGTTTCTTTTTTTATATAAGGTTACCCAAACACCAGAAAGAGTAAAGTTCTCAAAGGTTACTCTCACAGCTGAAAAAAACAACAACAACAATATAAAATTAGTTTTTCATCCTTGAATACTACAAAGACTGCAAGCCATGCTTGAACAGTAAAAGGGGTAGGCCTAATAAGGAATACTAAAGAGCTGTTTTTATGTTCCGATATGCACATATTTTATTCTCTTTAATCTTATTAAACTGGATTGCTTAACGTCATAAAAAAAAAAACGTTATTTGAAAGTTAGACATGACCGTTTTTGCAAAAAAACACATGAGCCACATAAACTTCTCTTCATTACATCGGCATCATTTTATTTGGGAGGGGCAGGCCTGATTATATAGATAATTAACGTTTATGGTGTAATCTGCGCAGAGCAGCTGCTGAAAGCTTGCTACTACCGCCAGAGGCGGAAAGGCGAGAATTTATTTCACGGTCAAGTCATTCCTAATGTTACCAAGTCTTATACCAAACGGTATAAGAGTTGGTGTTTATTGATTGCATGGCGTCATGGTGAAATGGACAGAAGAGGAGCGTCGCATCGTCAGAGAAGTTTGGGAAAAAGTTGACATTGATGAGATTGGGGAACAGCTTTGGGCAAGGTAGAGTTTGCTTGTAAGATTATAGTCAAAAAGTAGGCCTAGCACGTAATGTTTGAATAGTAATACTGTATTAGTTATGAGGCAAGTGACTTTGTTTGCATGTTGGTTCATTTGCATAGAGTTCAGCACCAAGCGCTGTCCTTCCAGTGCTGTTGAAAGGAGTCTTTGGTTTTGAAAATTGCCTCCATGTTGAGGATTTTCTTAGAAATCACGTGTTTATTTAGAGGATTCACTCATGTATCCAATATGGTCTAGAAAATACATAACCAGTTGTGCATTTTTCCACATTTGACAGAGCTTTGATTGTTTACCCCTGGATTGAGAGGTATTTTGGCACTTTTGGAGACATCTTCACCACCACAGCGATTTTAAACAACTCCAAATTGGCTGCCCTCGGAAAGATCGTGCTGAGGGGTCTGGACACAGCCGTGAAGAACATGGACAACATCAAACCTACGTGTGCTTCTCTGAGCAGGCTGCACTACGAGAAAATCAAAGTGGACCCGGATAACTTCCGAGTAAGCGACAAACCTCATGTTGGACACAAAATGGTCATGTCAGGAAAGCCGTTTAAGGATGCATTTGATATAAAGGACGTAGTTTATTTGCACCTGTTAGATAGCTGCTCACTCCTTCAATACCTTGGGATTTGCTCTGGTGGTCTATGAGAAAAATCCAGACTATTTGTTTTCAGCTAGTGCATCAGTTGGCTGGTTAATTTGGAGACAAGCGTGCTTGTTCTAGTGACACAAGACGTTTTTATCAATGTAGAGTAATTGGCGAGTGCCAACTCGCAGAGTATTGAATAGACACTCAAAGGGCTCCTTAGAAGAAATAGTCAGAACATTTGTTGATCAAGACCAGGTTTATGATGTTCGGATTTCTTCCGCAGCTGTTGGCAGAATGCATCACCATTTCCATTGCCTGCAAACTCAAAGCTGAGCTGAGCCCGCAGGTCCAGGCAACCTGGCAGAAGTTCCTCTCCGCTGTGGTGGAGGCCATGAACAGTCAGTACAAATAAAACGGCAAGACCCAATCAAGCATGGAGGAAAATCAACCAATGAATAAAACTTGTTAAAAAAAAAACATTTATGTGCTTGTCAACGTCTGAACAGTACAAGTGTGTGAATAATTACGTAAAGTGTAACAGAAGCTGTGCAAATGGTAACATCATGTCATTTACATTAGTATGACCCCTGAAGGCAATAAACAGATCACCATGAAATCTGTGCTGATATTTAATGTATGTATCTAATGTATGTAAATCAAGATGAATTTGTAAGGTCCTGAAGGCAAAAGTCCCAGCACAAACCACCAACAATATTTAGATTTGATACTTTTAACAAGAAAATTGGATGTTGGCAGAAAAAAACCCCAATGTTTTATTGTCATGAATGTGTTTTATTCAAATGCTCAAAGACTAAATGATTTAAAACATTAAAACACAACAGTCAAGGGATGGCATCATTGTTGTCCTTCCAGTCCAGTGAGGTGGAGATTTCAGGCTTCTCTGAACAGAGGAGGGGAGTTCATGAATAGAACAAAACAGTCCCTCAGATTTTGGTGCATACAGCAGGGTTACTGAACAACAATTGGCTAAATGAAGGGATAACAACTATGACAACTAACTAAAATTAGTAAATTAAGAAAACGTTACAGTAAACACGATCAAAAAACCTTGGGAATAAATGTAAAATATTGTAATATCCTGCAGAAACATCAGTATCCTAAGGCGGTGTGCACAGTGTAGATGTAAATATATTCAGCGGTGTGCAGAAAACCCTCTAAAGTTCAGTTTTGCAGTAATTAAACAGCATGTTAACAGCAACTTAAGGGAAAAACATGCTAGCCAAATTTTTATTTCTTTTTACCACATTCTGACCAGTGTTATAAATAATGTAGGTTTACACATTACAAGTAGGAATTCTTCAGTTTCATATAGAAGTAGAAATAGTAGCCTATTTGCTCAAAACTTGTTTGCTTTGTCCTGTTTTTTTAATCAGCCTATATTATCTCAGCAACAAATCTGGAGTAAATGTAATGAAATGGAACAATTCTTTGAATAACAACTATAGACACATTATTTAAGGTAGAGTACATAATAGAAAAATATATAAATGGCAATTAAAGAAAATGAAATACGGGCAGCAGCATATGTGGAACTTATCGCTCATATGCAATTTTTATAAAGAAAAATGTGTTTCTGATGGCAGAGTTGTTCGTGGTTGCTCTTTTTATTGAAATCATTAATAAACTAGATTATTTTCTCTTTTATAATGGTTGGTATAAGTCTATATAAACCTCTTGGTCCACATAAACCCTCAAAAGAGGTACCAAAAATGTAGTTGTCAAATTTCTAAACGTTTTTTCATGTACACTCGTTTGTCCACCGGAGGGCGCTACAACATCGTTGTACAGTTTCAAAAATGTGCTTCGAAATTTGAATTTAAATTCTTGCTTCAAAATTTGCGCAATATAGCTGTTGTCATGGGGTTTTTAAATTGTTTTTTGCATATTCAAACCTGTTTTTTTTTTTTTTTTTTTACTTTGATACTTATATAGGACAGGGATTTCTAAAAGAGTACTGAAACGGTTATTCTATTTGAAACAGGTGAAAATTATTAAAAGGGATTTAAAAGATTTAGATCTTCATAAGTTATTTTATTGTCCATGCAGAATTATGATGATGATGATTTGTCTTCTTCAATATATTATTATTAACAACAACAATATTACTACTACTACCACTACCACTACCACTACTGCTACAATGCTGCTACTATTACTACTACTACTACTACTACTACTACTACTACTACTACTAATACTACCAATACTACTACTACTACAACTACTACTACCAATAATAATAATAATAATAATAAGCAGTTTAAAACAGTACAACAGTACAAAATAGTGGCCAACTCGAATGGTTTTAGAAATGAGATCTTGTGAACATCCGGATGATCGAGCAAACAGAAAATCTGTCCCCACCAATAATCCCATTAAAATTTTGCCTGCATGTACTAGACTGTCTGAGATTCATAAAAAAAAACACACAGTCTAATTAAATGAAAAAGACAGTAAGTGAAATGTTTAACTGCAGCTTGGTCAACACTCAGGGAGGCCTCTGCATACTTTGGTAACCCCTATCTGCCTCTCTGCTTTGGGTCCGCCCCTTCAAGGTTCAGATAAGCCAAGAAACACATTTGTGGGCAACAACTTTTAGCGCAGCAGGAAATATACTGCAATCTACCGATAACCAGGAATTAATAAAAAAAAAAAAAGATCTAAGTTTTAAATCAGTACCCTGTGAGGGTCCTTGATAAGAGACTATAGATTGATTGTGTCTCAAATATGAACAAAATCACATTAATATGTCCAGGCTCTCTGCTTTAGTGTTGTAGTATTTTTTTTTTCTATAACATATATTTTTTTAAGTTACCAAAATATATTCAGGACTGTTGACAACAGATGGTGTATCTTACGGCATCTGTGATTTTCTAGCTGTATGTGTGTGCTCCAAAACAATTAAAAAAAGCAGTGTGTATTTAAATATTGTTCTAAAATTGTCTACTTACTTGTCTCAACTCTTTATGTAGGGAGTATGTATCATAGGGAAACAAAAACAAGTCGTGTTTTATATTTCCCCAGAAGTTCAAGGCTTTTACCTAAGATCCTGTTTTTTTTTGTGGTGCTTACAGTGAGCCGCTCACAGCCACTATGACAATTTTGTTTACAGCTTATCTCATCTAAGCTGTTACATGTCACTTGGAAGGCTTCCAAGCAGAGATATCTTGGAGGTGTCTCTGTCATGCCCATGCCCTGTTTGTTTTCTATAAAAACCCCCTCCTCTTGTTGCTGATTGCGGCATTCAACCCAAACAATCAGCCAAGAAGATGAGTCTCACTGCCAAGGACAAGGAAACAGTCAAAGCCTTCTGGGCTAAAGTGGCACCCAAGGCTGAAGACATTGGACAGGATGCTCTGTCCAGGTAATGAGACCCCGAGGGCACCAAATTTACCTCATCTTTATTTTACCAGGTTGATTATGACACTCACGTTCTTTCAGGATGCTGGTGGTGTACCCTCAGACCAAGACCTACTTCTCCCACTGGAAGGACCTGAGCCCCGGCTCTGCCCCGGTGAAGAAGCACGGAGCTACAGTGATGGGTGGAGTTGCTGATGCTGTGGCCAAAATCGATGATCTGACCGCAGGTCTCCTCAGCCTCAGTGAGCTGCATGCCTTCACTTTAAGGGTGGACCCGGCCAACTTCAAGGTACAGCGGTTGTTAAACACTTGTGAACGTTTCTCAGAATACAACTGGGGAGCTTCTGGATTTACATCAGCAACTTTGGATAAAACAATTAAAATCCTGACATGTTGAATTCCAGATTGGATCAAAAGTGATCACAATATATGTCTTTTAAGACTCACCTCTGATAGGTACATTTGTGGGTTCCATAAGCAAAGATGTTGTTATGGGTCTGACAGAGGAAAAGGTCCTTTAAAATCTGTAATATCATCTGGTACACTTACACTAACCATTTGCACTTTAGTGTGCCCTATTGAATTTTCAGGTCATGTTATCAGTTGGCTTATTTTTACTTGTGCTGCAGTTTTCTCCAAATGATCTGCAGATTTACATGATTCTCTATAATAATTGTCACACCTATTTAACATTTATTTTATTTCAGTATCAATACCATAATTGTTAAACTTGAATTTTAATATTGAATATTTAATGTTGTAGTTTTGTTATTTTAATATTAATGCAATATCTACCAAACATTGACTTCATATTGTTTGCATTTTCTATAGCTTATTTTCAGTTGTATTAATTTATTTCAAAATGAATGCAATAACTGTTGTTTATTGTTTAATTTTTATGTTTTTATGTTGTTGTTTTTATCTATTTACCACCATAGCACTTTGAGGTCAAATTTAAATTGCATTACAAATAAAATGTATTATTATTATTATTATTATTATTATTATTATTATTATTATTATTATTATTATTATTATTATTATTATTATTATTATTGCTGTTGTTGTAAATATTTTTTACTCTTAATTTTACATTACTTTAATATTGAACCTATAGAAGATAACCATTTCAGATTATTTCATTTGTATTAATTTATTTTTATTTCAATATCAATCACATACATAGTAAGCCTTTGTTTAATGTAATATCCTACATGTTTTGCTTTTATATTTTATTCTTAGTTTACTTTACTGTCAATACAATATCTGTACAATGTTTTCTTTCTTTCTTTCTTTCTTTGGAAACAATAATTTTAATTGTTTCAATCAATCATCTTTCCACAGATTCTGGCACACAACATCCTTGTGGTCTGCGCCATCAAGCTGCCCAATGACTTCACCCCAGAGGTCCATGTGGCTGTGGACAAGTTTTTGGGTGCTTTGGCCCGTGCCCTCTCCGAGAAGTACAGATAAACTGTACACTTGGAGACTACAGCCTCTAACAGTCAGAATATAAATAAAAGACCAAATGCAGTAAATGTGTCATTTGTTTGATTTTTGTCAACTTGTGTGTCTCAGGATCTAATTTGTTTTCTAGTTGAGAGTTGTTTTTTAGATTTAGAGCTGATTTAAAGTAAAGCATTGCCTACTTCCACCTATAAACATACATTCTGTTGACCCCCCTGCACACTTATATTAATTTAAAGAGACATAATACACTTAAAGGGTTTTTTCTAATGCAGATGTTCCCCAAACTTTCTGCTTCCAACCTAAAAGCTATTTGTAATGATGGGCTACACCAAAATCACTCTAATTTTTTTTTTTGGTTTATTCTAGGAGCCTACTTTGTTTTAGGAAGAAATGTGGCATTATTCATCAAATTAAGATCTTTTTGAAGGTGGAGATCCCTCCGCAGCCACCTGCTTGGTACAAAAGGGAAACACTCCATATCATTTAAACTTCTTGTTTGCTAGTTTACTAACGACAGATTTTCTGCTTGCACAACTTCTTTGCTTTAGTCACAGCCTTTTTTTTTCTGTTACCACTACTCTGAGGTCCGTCAACGCATGGCGCGTTCACGCCTAAGACTTTATGGAGCACAGTCCTGTCCACTGTCCAACCCCTCAGTGCTGAAAAGTCACCCTGTACCATTGAACCACAGCAAATTCTTTCAAGCTTTCCCTGAATCTCTTTGATTTTGGTTGACATGTTCTAAATGACCCCAATGGTCACGTGATATTTCTTCAGTTTCCCAACAATTGCACACATAACACTGACTTAGAGGAATCTGCTGTGTGTTATTTTCATTTGAGGTTTTAAAAATTGTTTTAAAACCTTTAAAATAACAGAGGAAAAGATATATATTTTTTATTTCTTTTTTATCTTGACTGTGTTTCCTTGCATCTTCCTTTTATCATATTTTCAAAGAAAACCAACTAACGATGTTGTTTAGAATTTTCATGTTTTCGAGAATAAGACAGCCAAGGCACAGGATCTTCCAGAGAAAGCAGAGGAGAAGCCTCGACCAAATTTAAGCTCCTTAAAAAGGACAACTAATGCTGTGTTGACACACAATTAAGATTTATATCGCCTCCTCCAGCCTCTTTGCCAGATTAAAAATTCACTAACATGGGAGGAAATGAAATTTGTATTCAAGTACAGTGACAGTGTATCAAAATTCGTGTTTCCTACCATTCTGTTAAACCTCTAATTAAGCCTGACATAATGCGAGCAATGGCACTGTGTGGACATCCAATTACTCAGATGTCCTGCAAATTTTTTTCTTTTCTTATCCATTATTGAGAATTTTCATACAATTTTGTTCAGAACAGCTTGCACAAGCTAACAATTTTCCCTATACAGCATTTGTAACACAACGTTTTGTAAAGTCCCTCAAAAGACACTCAGCTTTTATTTTCAGATCTATTCAGGAATGGTTTCCTGTGCGCATTTTTATTCTTGATGATTAACAAAAAGCTTGAACTCATTATAACAAACTTCGAAATCAACTGATTATGATTTTTCATTGTTGACAAAATTAGACAGATACTCTCTTGACATGAACCTGTTTGGGATGTTCTCGCTGAATTAATGAATAAAGACAGTAAAATGGGCTTTCTCTTTCCAGGGTCTTTTTAGGCACAGGGTTAGTTTGAATAATTTGGTACCTAATTAATGTCAACAGGCTATATAACTGATAAAGATAGTTTACTTCATGACCCAACTTCTGACTTAGATTTCATTTTCATACCACATAACAATTTTAAACATCTTGATGAGGTAGAAACACAGAGACGGCCAAACAATTTTTTCAAATGTGCTCATTTATTCATCTAATCATTTGCAGCAACCTCCTTCTAGAAATGAGAAGAAAAAAAAAGAACAAAGCGTAAGAGTGTCCTCTGATGACGCTGCCTAGTGGTACTGCTTTCTCAGGGAGGCCACCACCACGGCCAGGAACTTCTGGAAAGCTGCGTGGACCTCAGGGGTGAAGGCTGCACCCATCTGACCAGCTAAGACAATGGTCAGGCAGTCTGCCAGGAGCTGCAAACAGAACGCAAGACGGGTCAGAAAGCAGCAACAACATCAACAGCAGCGTTATAATCACTAAGAGAGAGCAGCCTTACGTTGAAGTTGTCGGGGTCCACTTGCAGTTTCTCAGAGTGCAGCACGCTCAGCTCTTTGTACGTGGTCTTGATGTCGTCCATGTTCTTCACAGCTTTCTCCAGACCGGCGAGGACAACCTTCCCGTGAGCTGCCACCTTGGGGTTTGATGTTATAGCGTCAGCATTGTAGAGGTTCCCAAAGCCGCCAAAGTACCTCTGAGTCCATGGGTAGACAATCAGACACCTAAAGGGAAACATAAAACGACAATTGAACAAAAGTTTAAACCACAAATGATTCCAATTTTAGGTAAAGAAAGGGATTTTCTTTTTACCTGGAGAGAGCTGCAGGACCCACAACATCATAATCAATCTTGGAGAAGATGTCCTGGATGGTGGCACGCTCGAAGTCTGTCCATTTGACCATTTTGGCAGAGTTTCTTTTGTTTGCTCGTTCCCTTTGTCCGGTGTGGGTCAGCAGGCCCAGGAGATGCAACTTATAAGCAGTCAGTTCTGCTCCTCCCACAGTTATCGGACGGGTGGAGCTAAGCACAAGGCCTGTGGAATATTGATTTACAGATCTTCTAAAATGATAAAGATTAGATATTCGTCAACCAAATTCTGTTTGTAGCGTCCAAATGTGTAAAAGAAAGTTGTTGGTCACTATCCAGAAAAATAAATACCCAAATAAGTAACACCATGCCTCTAAGAGTGTCACAAAACACTATACATCAGGTTTTTATTCATAAAAAAGTGCAGAGCATTTAAAGAACTGAACCATCTTGAGCTTCTTTGGTCAAAACGACTTTCTTAAAATCAAATAGAGTAAAATGATTGGATTTTAGGTAAACTTTAGCACTGAATGATTCCTAATAGCTTCAGTTATTATCTTTGAAATTGAGACTGCGAAATGTTAACAACATAATATAAGCAGATATAGCTAGACAGGCAAAGTAAGTAGTTGAGCTTGCTCCACCTTATGTTTAACAGAGAGCTGTTGCAGATCTATTTGGGAGGAAATCCTGTTTATTTGCCATTTTCATAAACACAACTCAGATATTTTACATGCAAGGTTTAACAATTTTGCTCCACTGTGAATCCTATTGTTGTTAGGTTACTCTAAAAGAATAAAAAAAAGCCTGGTCTCCTTAAACTTGGCTAAAGAAAAGTCTTGCATTTTGTCTAATGTTCTTTCTCTGGAGGTTTCCAGCATTAAGGCTGAACTGTTTCTGCTGCCATGCTGTTTGAATCTGATAAAAAAAGTGCAGGTGGAGGGAAGAGGTAACGGATAGTTTGGGTTTGTCTAACGTCTTCAGGATCATAAAACGGGGTGGGGAGGCGTACCCAAATCAAAGAGGACGCAGGTTTCCTTCCACACCAAGATAGAGATTCAAACAAGACCAGCAATTGTTTCTAATGAAACTTAGATGTTTAATATACTGTATTGTTTAAATTAAAATACTGATTTAATGGAATTTTTGTGGGAGTTTTTTGTGTGGATCATGAATGATTACCTAATAAGAGAAGAGCTAGATCAATAGTGCCCAAAGGGCAAATCTATTAACTTGGCAAAACATATACCACTTTAAAAAACAAATTAAAATTACAAAACAATTGCTACTTTTATTTACCTGCTCAACAACAAGTAAAGCATGCAATATTTTAACTAAACCATATTTTGTAAGAAAGGGATTTTGGACATCTCAATCATCCTTATCCTTATATTTTCCACTTTTTGTGTAGGTTTACCCACCAAACATTTAAATAAATGCATTTAATCTAATCTAATCTATTATTTAATAATAATAACACTGTAAGATGCATTAAGTTGACTTTACTTTAAAAAAGGTATGCAAACTTGTTGCCTCAGAAAAAGCAACTTTTGTGAACCTAAAACATGTTAGTATGTCCAAGTTGTACATGTTAAGTTTGCATAACTCTATGAATTACGTATTTTTTAGTAGCCTTAACTTAATAGTGACAGTAAGCTGTTTTTGAGGAATCAGCCTTTAGAGCTAATATGCTTGCAGGGAGCATCCCATCTAGATCACAAGCTTTGTTTCATATTTGCATGTTGCCATATGTTTCCATACTGTTAATCATGTAATTCTGCATTTGAAATTTGACAAGACTTATTACTCTGGACACTGGGACTCTTTACCTGGGTGAAGCATGTATTCTATAATATTGAATACATCCCATTAATCGTAACAGCAACTTCACTCATAGTTTTGTCTGGCCACATCCATGTCCAAAAAAATCGCCAACGGGGTTAAATTGATCTGCACAAGCTTTATCTAACAGTTTAAAATGATTACAAACAATAAGTTTATGTTAACTGAGTTCTGCTCACTTGAACTTTCAAATTAAACTGAATGTTACATTTTACCACAAAGAAACAAGAAGATGAAGAATATTACATTTTATTCTATGGATTTATATAATGGGGGCCTTTCAACACACTTAAGGAAACCTTACAAATAAAAATACGAGTGATAACAGAATAAAGACATGTCTATAAAAGAAAGCTAGATAACTTATTTCTGAATCCAAACCGTTACCGCTTCCTCTACACTCTGACGTCAATGGGAGTGTGACAAAACAGATCTTTGTCATTATCTAGCTTGCGAGACGTCAAACGCAGATATCTCCTACTAGGTGGATCCTAGGTGTGTCCGAGTTCGCTGTCCTCTATAAAGTTCCTCAGTTGCGCTGAGCATTCAAACGAAAAAGACCAAAACAAATATCAGCACAAAGATGAGTCTCACAGCTAAGGACAAGGACACCGTCAAGACCTTCTGGGCCAAAGTGTCTTCCAATGCTGAGGCCATCGGCTCAGATGCTCTCTCCAGGTAAAGCGCCTAAAAAATTTAGGTTTTAAGGCTTTGTCTGCTTATGTGACAACATCAGAATGAGCAGTCTCCTTTTTTTCCCCCAGGATGCTGGTGGTGTACCCACAGACCAAGACCTACTTCTCCCACTGGAAGGACCTGAGCCCCGGCTCTGCCCCGGTGAAGAAGCACGGAGCTACAGTGATGGGTGGAGTTGCTGATGCTGTGGCCAAAATCGACAATCTGACTGCAGGTCTCCTCAGCCTCAGTGAGCTGCATGCCTTCACTCTAAGAGTTGACCCGGCCAACTTCAAGGTACTTCTTGAAGATGTTTGATTTCAGCAGAGCTCTTTAAACTTATCATACATTACATTTCAGCTAAACTTCCAATCATCTGGTCTTTACAGATCCTCTCCCACAACATCCTGGTGGTCTTGGCCATCATGTTCCCCACCGACTTCACCCCTGAGGTCCATGTATCCATGGACAAGTTCCTGTCCGCTGTGGCTTTGGCTCTGTCTGAGAAATACAGATAAACTGCAAAGTGGAGCAGAAGGGCAGGAAAGAAGACACATTGGGTTTATTGTGTTTGAATAAAGTGAATTATACTATTAAAATGGTTGTTTTTATTTTTCTGTCTCTTCCAAGTCAGGGTAGTCTGGTTGAGTCTCAGTGTAGCACCACATCAGATCAACTTAGAAATTAACAAATTTTTTGTGCATGTTCATGATCAAGCATGCCTAAATATGCAAACATCACGAAGAAGAAATGTTTTAAAAATGTAAAAAATCTTACCACTATTGCCTGAGCAAAATAATATGCAGGTTTATCCTCAAAACAGGTTGCTTGCATGGATTTTCTTGCCCATTACGCTAAAATTGGTTTTCATAATTTCGTCAACACCTGAAATACAGCTATAAATATTAAGATCTTTTGTCAAAAGCAATGTTGCCAGATTAGGCGTACTTCTGCCCAACAGGGCTCCTTTTGAAACACGTCGTCTAGGGAATAAAAAAAGAAGCTTTGGGCGCATTGTCACTGTAAAATGTGTGCTGCTTTTTACAACATTTGGCGGGTTTTTACGTAACATCTGCCTCTAACATTGAGGACAATCCTTTATATCTAGGCCAGCAGTTCACCCTGCATAAACTACACACATATATTTGTAATCAGACATCCCCTAATAACTCTTTTGGAGTAAAATTATTGAAAGACAGACCCACAAGCAGACCTACACACCACTATACAGAAACTGAGTAATGTGTTGGGGACCCTGATAGAAATGTGCAAGAAGCCTTAAGATAAATTCATATTTTATTTCAGGCTCCTCTCCTGTGGAACCAACTCCCAGTTTTAATCCATGAGGCAGAGACGCTGTCTTCTTTTAAGACTAAGCTTAAAACTTTCCTGTTTGACAAAGCTTATATTAAGAGTGGCTTAGGTTACCCTGAGCTATCTCTGTAGTTATGCTGCTATAAGGTTTGGCTGCTGGAGGACAACTGCTGCTTATTTTTCTAACTCTGCTGAGTTCTCCTACTGCTCTCCAATTTGCATTATTTGCTGTTATTTCAACTTTTAACCCCATGTCCTCTCTGTCTTTTTTCTCTTCCCCGTAGGTACACTTTGTCTGGTGTTCTGTTAGCTGTGACACCATTCAGATTATCCTCTATTACCCTGAATCAGGGTGTGCTTCTGTGCTTTTTGTGTCTCTGCTCTGTCTTCTTTAACCCCCAGTCAGTCGAGGCAGATGTTGTTCAAATCCAAATGTGGAATGTGACATGCAAAACATTAGCATGTCTATAAACGTTTTATTAGTAATGGGTGACTTTATTTTCTCTGGGGTGAAAATATTATTTTTTTCTTCTATACACGGAGCTGAAGGAAGACACATGTTCATCTAGTTCTATCTTGTTTATATTACAAAGATCTCAGAAACCTGGGTAGACTGTATGAAATCATGGACCTTTTGAAATACCAAGAGATTTTAAATACAATCTGATGTCTCCTGCCATTAAAATGGGTCATAACTGAGTCATTCAGCAGGAAAATTGTCTAAAACGTATCAGAATCAGCTTTATTGGCCATGATTGTGTGCGTAATCAAGGAATTTGACTTTGTTCACAGCATTCACAGCATACATAAATTAGGTATAAATACAGTTGGGCCCAGAAATATTTGGACAGTGACACAAGTTTTGTCGTTTTAGCTGTTTATGAAAACATATTCAGGATACGATTATATAATCAATATGGGCTTAAAGTCAAGACTCTCAGCTGTAATTTGAGAGCATTCACATCCGTAGCTGCCTCTTTTTCAAGGTACCAAAAGTAATTGGACAATTGACTCAGAAAACTGCAAAATGAGTAACAAGGCTGCGTGGGCTCTTCCCTCATTAACCTGTCATTAATTAAGTTAAAAGGTCTGGAGCTGACGCTGGACAGACGCTGGATCTGTCCAGCATCACCCCTGGACAAATCCCCCTCCCTGTTTCTCTCAAAGTTGGTAAATATTATAAAGAAGGAGGACTTGCCTATTTGAAACATGGTTTAATGGCGGAGGGGCCATGTATACTGCTGCTGGTTATTTTTGCACAAAACAGTAATGTCTAAAAGTGATTTCATTTCCCCACAAATAAAAATAATCAAATTCAAGGCGAAATATTTTGCATTTTATAGTGTGAGATCCATGCTTCTCGAAAAAGAGGAATTTGGATAAATTCTTGCAAACCTTCTTATAAATATTAAGCATTTGTCAATAAATGTGGAAGGATCAGTGCATCCCATAAAATTACCATAAGGTTAGTAAGGAGGAAGAGGCTAAGACCAAACAGCATTACAGCCCTCTTATTCTTCTCTATGAAACAAGCCACAGTCTAATCATTTAATTTGTCAGCTATTTTTTTTCTAAAAAAATTTGTCACAATTTCATATTCAGCTAATGATAGTAAGGAAGGTACAGCAGCAGACTGGACTTTGCCCAATAATTTTAAAATAACGACACAATTTTAGTTGTTTCATTCTGTTTTCTCTGTTAATGGCCAATTCTTAAAATTACTACTAACTCCAAGAAAAACACATCTCAGTGCTAACATATAACAATTATCCATACTAACTAAAATAATTCTGATTTATAGAACAAAGGATTTGATCCTGAGTAGATTGACATTTATTGCTACCTGGACTTTTTAAAATAACTGAAGGAACTTAAGAAAACCAAACAATTTAACAGGAAGTTAAACCTCCCAGTTCACATGCTCAAGTGTGCACACGTACATGTGAATTTGTGCGCTCTCATGCACACACATTTGTCCAGTGTGTAGACGCGTGTGCGCTTCTGGGCATTTCTTTAGCGGCAAATAAATCAAGGAATTATATTTTGCTTTGATTTTCCTTTCCTAATCCATCAGGATATAGCAGTTGTTAAAGTTTGTACTGACAGTGGGAACGGGCTGTAGTTTTGATGTGTAGCAGCTATTACTAAATGAGAAATAGAACCTGAAATTGATCAGTCTGAGATGGCCTATCAGTTTATAACTTTATCCTCTGAGACATCTTTCTCTCATACTAAAAAAGCCCAAACACAGATGGATTTATAAAGTATTTATTTTTTGTCCCATTTTCTTGAATTTTTGCTTTTGTAACACCATACTAAACAAAAAGGCACAGCTGAAGGAAGGAATTTTTATTTTTTAAGACGTTATTGAGGACTAAATGTTTCTGCATGTGAACCTCTTGTGTTTAAAGCTGCTGAGCTTTTGTGCTTCTGTCTTAAGTTAACACAGATGAAGATCAGTGAATATAAACAAAAGGAACACTGCAATAGGGTCCTTATAGAATATGTTGCTTTCAAAATCAGGACCATTTTTGTGCAATAAAATATTGTAAAAAAAAAAACAATGTAGACTAATGATGTATATAAAGTTGGCTATGTGTTAAACTTCAGTTATATCTTGCAAAAAAGTGAACAGTATTTTTGACATCTCAGTAAAATGTTTCCTTTAAACCTTGACATTACTGAATGTACAAAACAAACATATTTAATGTCCCCACAACAAACACCAGTGACAATTTAACTAAATTGAATGTTTTATTGAGGTTTCAAACAGACAAAAAGCAAGAGCACCAAGCTGTCCGTCAACTCCTGTTCCAGCTTGCAGTCTATCTGTATTTCTCAGACAGAGCACGGGCCACAGCAGCCAGGAACTTGTCCATTGCCACGTGGACCTCAGGGGTGAAGTCGGTGGGGAACATGATGGCCAAGACCACCAGGATGTTGTGGGAGAGGATCTGTGGAGGAAAATGAAATATAAAAACCCTGACATCAGTCTTGTGTAGGATTTTAGTTTCATTTGAATCGACCGCAGTAAATAAGTTGCTTTTTACCTTGAAGTTGGAGGGATCAACTCTCAGAGTGAAGGCATGCAGCTCACTGAGGCTGAGGAGACCTGCTGTCAGATCGTCGATTTTGGCCACAGCATCTGCAACTCCACCCATCACTGTAGCTCCGTGCTTCTTCACCGGGGCAGAGCCGGGGCTCAGGTCCTTCCAGTGGGAGAAGTAGGTCTTGGTCTGAGGGTACACCACCAGCATCCTGTGTAAAACAAGGAACCCAAGCACTTTAAACACATGCAACGAATACAGCTCTTATCTATGACATTAGAACCATCTTTACCTGGACAGAGCATCTGCGCCGATGGCCGCACCATTTGAGGAGATTTTGGCCCAAAAGGCCTTGACAGTTTCCTTGTCCTTGGCTGTGAGACTCATCTTGCCTGATGCTGTAGTTTAGGTTTGAATGTGGTGTTTAGCACAAGCAAAAGAGGCTTTATAGATGGAACAGGACAGGGACCCTCCCAGGTCACCTCTGAGATATCTGCGGCCAGAGGTGTTCCAGCCGAGATATGAGATAAGGAAGTAACTGAAGAGCAACGGTCACTCTGAGGACCCACGTGTGGCCAAACTCCACAAGTTGGAAATCATGAGTTCATAAATGAAGAGCAACAATCGTCCAGATGATAACTAAAAGTTAAATCTACCAAAATGAAGCAACAATGTAGTCTTGGACTTTTATTCCTAACAGTTAATCATGAAAAATCTACAGATACTTTTGAAAGGAAAACTCTGGCAGAATGTCAGCATTTTATTTACTTATTTATTCATCTATTTATTTGTATTGTTCTCTAAAATAAATTAGTAATATGGGAAGTGGTGGACCAGTAGTCAGAGAAGCGCACTTACGTCCCGGAGAGGTCACACCCACAGACGACTACTGCACTTTATTTGAGATGACAAATAAAAAGGATGATTTTGATGTCTCAAAAGAAGGCAATAAAACAGTGGAAATCTTCAACAACATTTTGGCCTCAACTTGTTATATATCGTGTAGATACTTTATATATTTTGACTGTCAGAATAGATATGGGGAAGCTCTTTATTACTCTGACTACTACAGTCATATTCAAAAAATTAAAATATGGGTTCCAAGGAGGTTCATTTGTCAGACTGAATGTACCTTTTGAAAGTAACAACATTCAAGCAAGTATTAAACATACTTTTCATTAAGCCCATGTTTCTGTATTGAACATTTATTTTTTTATTGGTTTGATGCAATATTCTAATTTCAAATATTGTGTTTTCATCATATGAAGCAAAAATAATTGTTATTAACAGAAATAAGGGCTTTAACACATTAGTCCGTGAGTAATTAATCTATATAATTAGTTTACTTTAGTTAATTGGGTTACTAAAACAAACTGACTTTTTGATAATAGGGACAGGTGTAACCTAGGCTGAACCTGACTGCTGACGTGGAATGGGCTCATTAAAAATTACAGCTAATCATTTATTCTTCCAGCAAAGGAACACGAGCATCATGAGGGTCATTATGAGGGAACCTGAACCTGGCTTGTATTCATCCAAATATAAATCCAAATCCATTTTAATTTATTTTATTATTTAAAAGCAATGTGTTCAGCCAAAGTGCTGTACAGTACTAAGACAGAGCAAGTCAAGACGCAAATGGTAATGATAAAACAGAACGAAAAATCATGAAGAGCAGAATAAAACGTAAAACAAAGACTGTAGTAAAATAAGAGAAATACAACAACAAACCAACTCACAGCGTGTCAAAACCATTGAACATAAGTGTGTTTTAAAGAGAGGCTGAAACACAGCAAGAAAAGAAGCCTGACCAATATTTAATGGTAACTTGTATCAGAATTTTGGAGCCATGACTGAATAGGCCGATTCTCCTCGATTGGTTTTAGTCTGGCGACCTTGCCATGACTGACAGAAACCTTTTTGCACAGCACTGTCGACCTGATTATTAAATTTAAAGCCTGAATCCAGGGTGACACCCAGATGTGTAACCTGTTGCTTAACGTAACGTCCCAGATCGACAAGTTTTAGAAGAGGCGTTTGTGAATTACTGATATTACTGAATAAAATAACCTGTTTTCTTTTCATTAAAGCCCAGAAGATTTATAGCCGTCTATACTATGATTTTGTCAAGGCACTTATTGAAAGGTTTGATGGAGCTTATTTATTTGTAATTTATCTCTAAAACAAGCAAAACTCTCCTTTAATCTGTTGATTTATCTATTTATCGATTGCTACAAATTCTGATTAAAGGAAGGACTGTGAACACATTTAGAAAACTGCAATACAAGCATTCAAATTCAAGCAGATATTTTGATGGAATGAAATTACGGTAATAATTTTTGTGGCAAGACTGTTTGATCTCCTTTAAGGAACTGATTGTGGACATTGAGTTAGTCTCATTCTACCCTGAAACAATGATTGGTTTCATGTCTTCAGGCCTTTTAGGCCCAGAAAACTGACTGGTGCTTCAGTCATTGTAATACTTGACATGCTTGGAGACTTTTTTTCCAACATCATGCATGATTTGCGTAATGGTCATCTGGTGTCGTCTTATCAGTTACTAAAATAAAATGTATCAAGTAGCTATAGGATCTAACCTCAGCCCAATTCCACCCATCTGATAACTGTGGGAGGAGCCAAAAGTGACTGCTTATAAGTTGCATCTCCTGGGCCTGCTGAAACCACACCGGACAAAGGGAACGAGCAAACAAAAGAAACTCTGCCAAAATGGTCAAATGGACAGACTTCGAGCGTGCCACCATCCAGGACATCTTCTCCAAGATAGATTATGATGTTGTGGGTCCTGCTGCTCTCTCCAGGTGAGACTTTGCTATATTTTTATGTTTCTGCAAAAAAAAAACGGAAATATCCGCCAACTAAATCCTCCATGTTTATGTTTCCTCAGGTGTCTGATTGTCTACCCCTGGACTCAGAGGTACTTTGGCAGCTTTGGGAACCTCTACAACGCTGCTGCTATAACATCAAACCCCAAGGTGGCAGCTCACGGGAAGGTTGTCCTCGCCGGTCTGGAGAAAGCTGTGAAGAACATGGACGACATCAAGACCACGTACAAAGAGCTGAGCGTGCTGCACTCTGAGAAACTGCAAGTGGACCCCGACAACTTCAACGTAAAGCTGCTCTCTCTTAGTGATTATAACGCTGCTGTTGATGTTGTTGCTGCTTTCTGACCCGTCTTGCGTTCTGTTGCAGCTCCTGGCAGACTGCCTGACCATTGTCTTAGCTGGTCAGATGGGTGCAGCCTTCACCCCTGAGGTCCACGCAGCTTTCCAGAAGTTCCTGGCCGTGGTGGTGGCCTCCCTGAGAAAGCAGTACCTCTAGGCAGCCTCACGTCTTTCTAATGAGTGGATTAAATAAAATGTTTATTTGAAAAAAAATATTTTTTGGCTCTTTCCATTTGTTTCTGACAGCACAAAAACACTGATATTCAAAAGTCCATTTATCTCCATCAACCGTCAGAAAACTCGAAACAATGAGTTTCGAGTTTTGAAATACATTTACAACATCCTAATGGTCCAAATGAGTTTCCATGAACAAATAAAACCGTTTAAAACATATTATACATTTTAAATAGGTCAGTCTAAAAGTGTGACACTTTTCCTGTTCATGTGTCTGTCGTGCAGATTTAAAAAAATTATTTTTTAAATTTTGTAACTATTTTATTCTTTGGGTTAAACTGTGCATTTTTGCGCACAACTGTGGGTTGCTAGGTTTGGGAATATTAAATGAAGGACATCACTGAGGCTGCTGAAACTATAGGACACTTAAACAGTCTCACGGATAAACTGTTCTATTCAGATGTATCCTTGTATATTGAATAATAATTATTTTTTGACTACAATGTGAGTTTTAAAAAAGCTCAGAATGAAGCTATAAAGAAAGCTATGAAGAGGTATATGTAAATAATTACCCACATCCAGTTGGGTAACCTCCCTGGTTCTTTACCCTGTAAAGTGGTCTTCTTTATGGTAGACTTTTTTAGGGTGGATAGTGGGAGTGGTGGCCCAGTGGAGGAGTTTCCAAAGTGGGGGTCGGGACCCCCTGTGGGGTTGTGAGACACCTCTTGGGAGTCACAATGATTTGATGCTAATGTGCTAAAAAGACTTGCCATTTTCTTTTTTGTGAAAACCAATTTTAAAGTATAGCTTTACAAGATGCTCCACATTTCTCCACAAACAGGCTGCACTTTTTTGTAAGAGTTCTCATTAAATATTCTTTATTCTTGTAATTTTACAATTACATTCTCATAATTTCTGCACCAAAAAAAGAAAAAGAAAACCCTTTTCGCCAAAATGGAGTTGTAAACCTCTGGCACTGACATTTTAGGGGTCTCAGTTTGAAAAGTTTGGGAACCCCTGGTCTAGTGGTTAGAGCATTCCGCTCTATTTTTTTTTTTTTTTTTTTTTTTTTTTTTTTTTTTTTTTTTCCCAGTGTCCTGTCTAGCACTATGGCAATAGGAATTGATATCTCAATGCCAGATGGAGCTCGACAGATTTTGCTTTTACAAGTGGAGCAAACAGCTTTCGCCATAGTGCTCCACTTGATTTATGCTTGTAAATAGCTTTATTATGATTCCTGCAAGGAGAATTTCAAATTATATGGACATGACAATGGGAGAGTAAAGGAAGAACAAAAAGTGAAAGAAAAGAGAAAAAAAAAAGAGTAGAGGTGAAAGAAAGATGAGATAAAAGGAAGAGAATGATAAAACGTCCTCTGTCTGCTCCATCACCTGGAAAGAGACACAAAAAGAACAGCACAACCAACAGACATAAAGCAACAGATACAATCGAATAACACCTAGATGCCATTGCTAAATCATATATATTATTATGTAAGCTGACATGTGTAATGTGATATTTGAAAAAAGAAAGTGACACAACATAAATAAATAAATAAATAAATAAATTATAAGATTACTGTATATAAGTGAACACTTAATACCTGGGACCCAGCACCTGTGGGAGATGTTAAAGTGCACTAGTATAGGTGAAGATTATCCAGAAATAGCTTGATAGTGATTGTGGAGAACCAAAGACCCACCTTCCCCGAGCACAGAGGCAGGCGTCAGGGGACCCGTAACCCCGGACTCCCAAAGGGGTCCCTAGAGCAGGTCGCCCAGGAGGGGCCGACACAGGATATCTGCAACCCCCCTCCCAAGGAAGGAGCAGAGACGACCCCGAGGAAATCCCCCAGCCACCGCAATGCCGACGCCCTCAAGAGCCGCGGAGACGAGCCCGTGGGCTCCGCCGGCAGCCAGCCCCGCTGAAGTGGTCCCGGCCATGGGCCCTGAGGGCCAGAGGCCCCAGGGGCGCCCCGCCCCCGCGACGAGGGCCCCGGCCGCCCCCCGGGGGGCCAGGCCCCGCGAAGAGGCCGCCAGGAGTGGGCCGGCGCACGCCCGGGAACCCGCCCCAAACCCGAAGCCAACTAATGCGCCAGGGGGCCAAGGCGCCCGCCAACGAAGTGGAGGAGGGCAGGACGTGGGGGGATGGGCTCCGCACCTATCGGAGACTTGAGATGTTCTTGGGAGAGGGAGCGGACCACACCCATACCTGGGAAAAAAAAAAAAAAAAAAAAAAAACCCAAACCCCAACCCTCCCTTGTGCCCCACTCGCCACACACACAAAAAAAAAAAAAAAAAAAAAAGACGCTGTACACGCGTTCCCACATAACACTCACATCCAACACTGACCAAAGGGGGGGGGGGGGTAGTCACCCCTAATCGACTATACGACTGCCTGTGCCCGACCCCCGGCCCCGGCCCCCGACCAGACGCCCCCCGGACCGGGCCCCCCCAAGAGGGCGGGCCAACACGACCCGCACGTGCTACCCGGCCAGAGCCCCCCCCTCCCCCTAAATACCTAATAAACCCCCTCCCTCCCCCCACCTTACCCTTGCCATCCCTGCCCCCCGCCCCCTGGGGGGAGCGGAGGCATCAGCCCCAGACCTGGCAGGCCGCTGACTGCACACCGCAGCCCCCCGCCAAGACCCCGGACACAGTGGCCCGCACCTCCTCCAGGCCCCAGACTCCTTGCCTCCATCGGAGAACGGGGGTGTGCAGAAGACCCCG